>NC_046665.1:1027332-1045577 GCF_010883055.1 Belonocnema kinseyi | reverse complement strand
TGTTAAAAATTGAACTATTTTATTTAAAAATCTTATTTTGGTTAAAAATTAATTTTTTATTAAATTATAATTTAAAATCTTCTTTGGCTGAAATATCAACTAATGCGTTTTTTGTAAAAAATTGATATTCTTTGATTGAAAATTCCACTCTTTGGTTGAAAATTAAACTATTTTCTTCATAATTCATCTCTTTTGTTGAAAATTTATATTCTGGGTTAAAACTCAATTTTTTAAATGAAAATTTAACTATTTGGTTAAAAATTGAATTGTTTGGTTGAAAACTAATTTGTTTTAGTTGAGAATTCAAGTATTTTGTTGAAAATTCAACTTGTTGGTTGAAAGTTGAACTAATTTCTTTAAAATTCATTTTATTTGTAAAAGATTCGTAATCTTACAATTAGTTCAAAATTAATTTCTTTTGTTGAAAAATCTTCTTTTTTTTCATTAATTTTTTCAACTGAATATTGAACTGTTTGTTTTTCAAATTACTTTTTCTTAGTTGAGAATTTAAGTATTACGTTAAAAATTCGTATTTTTTAACGAATTTAACTGTTTCTAATTTAAAACCTAAAAGATCTAACTAGCTGTTCGAAATAGACGCTGCGCTAGTGCTGCTTTGATACAGTTGATACCAGACTGATACGCAATTACGTATGTCAGACGAAATATGTTTATTTGCATTTCAAGTGCAAACATTAGTTTTTGCATTATTGGTGCATAATGTTCGTGAGCGATTTTTGTTGTTTTGTCCCACTTTGATAATTATAAACCTCATAACTAGCCCATTGACAACATTGCAAATTGCTTGCAGGCATGGACATAGTAAACACGGGTCTAGGCATGCCATCCTAACTTGGCGAGCGGGGTTGAATCCACTGCAGGGGGGAGAATTCCATGAGTGGGGAGAGCCGCCATCTTACGATGTGCTATTTGATTATACGCACGAGCATTTTTGCGAACAAACTGTGCATGAAAATATAAATATATGGGTAAATTGGTTTTTCTTTCAAATGTCATTTCCATGAGTTCTTTCGAGGGCTCCAATGCTTTGTCGATGGAAAGCAGTTGTTTTGATGTGCTTGATTCGAAAAAGGTTAAACATTTTTATAAACAATTCCGATACAAAGTTAGCGCCCTGATCAGTTAAGATGTGCTTTGGAGAAGAAAATATGTAAATATGGTGATCTATTAGATTTGTTAATATGCTTTTGCTCGTCATTTCCCATAGTGCTATAAGAATTGTGTATTTCGTGAGCACATCTTGAATGGATAGTATATATTTGTTTCCGCTCGTTGTTTCCGGTAATCGGCTGACTATGTCCATCGCGATCTTCTCATTCGGCTTCGTCGGCATTTCCGGAATGACTGCTTCCTCGTACCCCGTTTCCGTGTTCCCCCCTCATCAGACTTTTTTTCTCTTTAACCAATTTTTTATTAGATCTTGCGCGCAGGAAAAACGCATGTTCTTAGGATTATGGCTGTAAAAATGCTTTTTTTGCCAATTTTAATCAAATTATTTCCGTTGGCGACAGGTTTTATTTTTAATTTACTAGGCAGATGGTTCCTTTTCCAGTTTGCATAATCGTTTTAATTTCCTTTTCATCGGTCGGTTCATGATTTCGCAGTCTTTCAGAAATTGGTTCAGTATCTTCGCCTGATGATGATGATGTATCAATCTCGTCAACTTCTTGGGAGTCATCAACTTGGTTGATGTTGGCATTCTCTTACGATTGTTCTGAGAGGTTTTGATCTTGAATAGGGTGCATTCTTGAAAGCGCCTCAGCTGCCGTATTTCCTTCCCTTTTTTATACACGACCTTGTATGTGTATGCTTCCATCTGAAATTTCCACATCATTAACCTGGATGAAGGGTATTTTATGTTAAAAATCCATGTCAAAGCTTAATGGTCCGTTTTTATTATGAATTGACATCCGAGAAGATATTGAAGAAGCCGCTTAACTACCCAGACGATTGCTAATGTTCCTTTTCGGTAGTGGTGAAATTTAGATCAGGTTCATTTAGAGTTCTTGAGATGTAACAAACTGGGTGTCCCTGTTGCGATAAAATTGCCCCCAGTCCAATATTACAGACAACGCTGATAAACTCGTAATTTATTTCTTCATCACTTAATCTATGTACATGAAGCAAAAAAAAATTCTGTCGGAAAGAATTGTCGAATAAAAATTTTTTTAAGGGGGTACCTACCATTACACATCACCCATTATTTAAACCTGCCTAATGCAAGTTTGATTGTCGATATTTGAAAATATAAAGACGTCAAAAATTCGCTTTTTTTAATTCAATAATTATAGAGTGGTTGCGAAAGTTCGACAAGACCCACTTAGTCTAAAATTGTTTCATTTGGAATGTTTCCGAATTAAGATCGTTTAATATGTTTTTCCTAAATTTCAAGCAGTTAAAATATGTAATTATTAAATGTCGCTAAAAAATTCGAAAATATCTTAGTATTTGACCGTTCTTTTAATAATGAATGTTCACGAATGGTCGCGCGTTATATATACCTTTATGTAATAATCTTCAAATTCATTCATTATCCACATTAAAGCTCTTATGTTTTTGCTCAGTTATCGCGTGCTTTTAATTGTCTCTTGATTTTGAATGGCCATGCTTTAACATGCTAGATATTTAGCAATTTGTAATAAAATCATGTAGTAGTTATTACATTAATAATGTAAAGCTTCATTAGGCAATCTTCATCAGCTAGTTTTAGATCAAATAATAATTCTTTGTACTCTAAAGAATAATTAAGAGTCTGTTTTCACTGAACAATTTCATAAAAAGCACAGCATAAAATGAACTTATTTTAGAGTTTTTATCATCTGTTTGTTGTTTATTAATAATGTTTTCGTTTTGTTTTGTTAAACTGTAATTAATTCTCATGATTATTACAAAGGCTAGTTTTTGGAAAACGGCCATGGGCTCTCCAAACCCGAATCTTTACTACGCCTAAGGCCTGAGATTGTGCAAACTAAAACATAGGTGGGTGGTCTTTAGGAGTCTAAGTCGGATTACTGTGCTTTGAATTTAGGATCTAAACCTGCAGGTAAAGAAAATCATGTATATACTCCGAGCGAAAGGATATAGGTTAGCTTATGAATCCACGCAGAAGTAGGGAGGAGATATAAGGTTGAATGTTACATCACAAAGGAAAATATAAATGCAAATAACAATTTTTTAAATGCTTGAAAAAATGAAAATTAGAGTTTGTATTTTAGAAGGCGATGATCTAAATACAGATTTCAAACTCTTTCCCATATTGCCCTCCTCGCCCCTTTTTCTACAGAATTCCTATTTTTCCCCTGTTTTCAAGAAACTTCCCCTTCAAGGAAATTCCCAAAATTGATTAGGTATTACCAGACATGCAGACTTAATCAACGATATAGGAGGTTCGTACTAGAACAGTTTGCAGTTTAAATTTAGGAATTTTTAGTCTTGTATGTTACATTTAAATATTTATTACTTGTATAACTTTTTCTTCTAATTTATTTGAATAATTGTATAATTGAATGCAGTATTTTTCTGTGTATATTTTAGTTATATTTTTAAAACTGAATAAAAAATTCGTTACATTTTTATAAAATCAATCTTTTGTCTGGAAAACAATGGCACTACTTATGAACATGGATGTTCTTAAAAGTTTTATCGACATTTTTTTCAGCCATATGTATGATACGTTAAATTTTTGTTTTAAAACACAACAAATCTGTAAAAATCTATATCAGCTACTGATTGTATTAATTAATAAAATCTGTAACTGATACACATATCTTATATTTCTTGATTTTTAGTGTTTAAAAATTTTGAACAACAAAAAATTTCCAACGAGAAAGCTGTTAACAACAGTACAAAGAAGTTTTCTGAAAAATTCTAGCTCAATAGAATTGATATTCAAGAAATTATTAACGTCTTAAGTCGATAGCAGCTAGGCGACTCAGGCACGAGTGTCTCAGATCCGATTTATAATGCAGTTCACCGGCGCTAACAATAAAATCTAATCAAGTAATCAGGTAGTATTAAAGTATTATGCATAAATTAATAATAGTGCTTAATGTAAACTAATTTATTAATTTAATATTATGTGAAGAAATATTAATATTCTGCCAAGAAATACTAACGCTCTATTACAATAGGAATGAAAAACAAATGTACTTTCTCAATCTTTCACCTTTTTCAATTCCATGAATTTGAAGCTTCGAAAAATTCGCGGAATTATAAATCCGTTCAATCTCAACTATTAGATGTTTATTTTTTGTTTACTTTTGTACAGTTTGTCTCAAAAATAAAATTATTCTATTTTTTATAATATTAAATGAATAATTTATTTTACATGGCGCACTATTATTTATTTATGCATAATACTGGGATATTACCTGATTACTTGATTAGTTTTTATTTTTGGTGCCAGTGAACTGCATTATAAATCGGATCTGAGACTCGTTACAGCCCGCGCGTGAATCACCTAGCCGCTATCGACTTGAGACGTTAATAATTTCTTGATTATCCATTCGATTGGGCTAACATTTTCCAGAAAACTTCTTTGTATTGTTGTTAACAACTTTCTCGTTGAAAGTTTTTTGTTGCTCAAAATTCGCTCGATAAACGAAAGGTTGGAAGTTAGAGAAGACCGATAAGCGCCACGCATCAGAAAAAAATTTTTTTTTTTTAAATAATTTTTTAAATTAAATTTGCGTTACCCCAGCTCTACTGCGTCAAGGCAAGTTCGAGAGATCTGTTTACATTATCGATGTATACATTCCTAGCAATTAAGTTACAGTAATCGTGCCTAATTCGACAGGGGCTCATTTATTTTAAACATTTATTTAATCTAAAAACATTGTAATTATTCAAACAATTTCCCTAAATGGCTATTTTTTAAAGAATACGTTGAATTTATTTATTTTTTTTTTTGTAAATTTACAAGAACTATTAATTATTTAAATTATTCGATTAAAAAATTAAGAGTTTGGCTTTTTTCTACTATTAATGTGTTCACGGAGTCAACTAAGAATGTCTTCTTGATGAGGGATTTTCTATGTTGTTTTGTAACTTCCCAAGAACTATTAATTATTTTAACAATTGCAATCTAAAAATTAAGAGTTTAAACCTTTTTCTACGAGTCCATTTGTTTACGGAATCAACTAAGAATGTCTATTCGATGAGTCGTTTCTATGTTGCTTTGCAAATTTATCAGAACTACTAATTATTTAAACTATTTCAATATAAAATATAAGATCTTGAGCTTTTTTCTACAGGTCAATTTGCTTATGGAGTTGACAAAGCATGTTTATCCGATGACTCTTTTCTACGTTGGTTTGTGTAAATTTACAATAACTATTAATTATTGAAACAATTTAGGTATAAAATTAAGAGTTTCGTCTTTTTTTTACGAATAAGGTTCACTTTTTACAGAATCAAATAAGAATCTTTCCGATTATTTTTTTTTCTATGATGCTTTGCAAATTTACAAGAATATCAATTATTTAAGCATTTTCGATTAAAAATTAAGAGTTTGGTTTTCTTTCTAAGAGTCAATTTGTTCACAGAGTCAACTGAGAATGCCCATCCAAAGACTCTTTTCTATGTTGCTTTGTAAACTTACAAGAACTATTAATTATTTAAACAATTCATATTATAAAATTAAGAGTTTGATCTTTTTTACGAATAAGCTAAATTTCTTCACAGAATTAACTAAAAATATCTTTCTGATGATTCTTTTTTATGCAGCTTTGCAAATTTACAAGAATATTATTTAAACACTTTCGTTAAAAAATTAAGAGTTTGGATTTCTTTGTAGGAGTCGATTTGTTTACGGAGTCCATAACAATGTCTATCTGATGACTCTTTTCTATGCTGCTTTGTATATTTATAAGAAATAATAATTCTTAAAACAATTTAGATTAAAAAGTTAAGAATTTCGTCTTTTTTCTACGAATAAGCCCCTTTTTTTATAGAATTAAATAAGAATCTTTTCGATATTTTTTGTCTGATACTTTGCAAATTTACAAGAATATCAATTATTTAAACATTTTCGATTAAAAATTAAGAGTTTGGTTTTCTTTCTACGCGTCAATTTGTTTACGGAGTCAACTAAGAATGTCCAACTGAAGACTCTTTTCTATGTTGCTTTGCTTCGTAAATTTACAAGAACTATTTATTATTTAAACAATTTATATTATAAAATTAAGAGTTTGGTCTTTTTTACGAATAAGCTCAATTTTTTTTACAGAATTAACTAAAAATATCTTTCTGATGATTTTTTTCAATGATGCTGTGCAAGAATACAACAATATTAATTATTTAAACTACTTTGATATAAAACATAAAAGTTTGGCCTTTTTTTCTATGAGTGAAGAGTCTGCCAACAATGTTTATCCGACGACTCTTTCTATGATGTCTTTTTTAAACTTACAAGAACTATTGATTATTTAAACAATCTATATTAAAAAATTAAGAGTTTGGCCTTTTTTCTACGAGTCAAGAGTCCACTAACAATTTCTATCCGATGACTCTTTTCTATGTTGCTATGTAAGTTTACAAGAACTAATAATTATTAAAACAATTCGTATTAAAAAGTTAAGAGTTTGGTCTTAGATTAAAAAGTTAAGTATTTGGTCTTTTTTCTACGAATAAGCTCAATTTTTCAGACAAAAAAAAATTAAATAATTTTATTTGTTTCATATTCGGAGGCTTCCAAGTTGTCAAGCTTTCAGTAGAATATTACAAAAAAAAAAAAATTCTGGTTTAAATTCAAATCATTTATTTACCGTGAATATAATTTCCTTTTTTACAAGATATAGTTATAAAAATTTTCAAAATAAAAAATAAATCTGTCGTGATATGAATAATGTAAATTAGTGAGAACGATACAGAGGTATTCTGTTTCGCTTACCCCAACAGGAACTTTTGTGTTATTCACTACCGCTGTTGCAGGCCAGAAGAGAGAGAGAGAGAGAGAGAGAGATAAGAAGGTAGCTGTATCTATTCGCTTTACACCCACAAAGCGGGCACTCAATTTTCCTTTCTGCACGTCGAATTTGATTGAATTCTATACTAGTCCAACCCGAGTAACCGGTACTCTTCGTCCACTTTCACTCAGGTATCGCTTCATTAGTTTAGTCAAAACTGGTCTGGCAGTTACAATGCGTACCATATCTGTTTTGACAAACTAAAGTTTGTAATCCTTTGGCACTTGGCACTCTCCGTCCACTTAGCACCTTTTCGAATTAAATGAAAAAAAAAAACACTTTCAATCAGTCAACGACTTAGTTTAGCAGCCACAATGCGTACCATACTAATTCCCTAGTAAAGGAAATTGATTTATATTTTTTATTCGGAAGGGGAATTCTACCTCCTCGACTTTTATTTTTACGTCCGTCGCGGAAGACTAAAGAAATCCACTAATAGGTCCGCGTTCCGACCTTCAGACGGACAGGGGTTTGCTAAGATGTAGTGTCCGAACTACTTCGCGTCGCTCGACAAACTGAAATTTTTGGATTATCTGTGATGTGTCTTATTGATGCACGTTTTTTCATAGATCTATTGAAATTGAGTGGAATTTTGTTAGATATGATTGATGGAATTATTTAAAAGATTAATTTTCATAACGAATTTGCCTATTTCAGTAATGAAATTCTGATGAAAATTTATCGAAAAAAAGCCTAAAAGTTTTGTTCAAAAATATTTTCTTAAAATTGTACTGTGAAAATTAAAAATATCTGAGAAAACCTTGTTACTTCGTTCACTAAAAAAGTCATTAACAGTTGAGTTTTAATATGAACAACTGAAATCTAAAGAGTTAATTCGAAAAGTCTCTAAAGTTCTAACAAGATTTGCCCAAAGTACATTTGATGATAACACGTTTCCCCTTAATACTTTCAGCATTTAGTAATGCGGCGAATGAGTCGAGTGACAAGCGTGGCTGTCACTAAACGTTAGAGATATTTGTCAACACACGCTAGTGAAAATTAACACTAGAGATTTTTCTCAATTGAAAGTCAGTGCATTGACAACTGTGCCTCGTGCCAATCAAAAAGTTTTATTTTGACACTAAGCACTCGTGCCAAAAGCAGTGGCAGCTCTTGTCGCGGTCGCTCCGCGTATTCAGAAGTCCTTCCGAGGTCGCCACGTCTCAGTAAGTGCATTTTGAAATTATTTTACAGATCGCAACTCGTGTAATAGTGTAGTGGTTAAGATAATTTACTTGCGTGCTTAGGTTTATGCGCTCGAATCCCCCCCCCCCCCTCCTCCCATTGCGTGCAAAAGATTAATTGTATTATAAGCGTTGTAACTTACAAATACCGATTAATTATTATAAGTATATCCGAAAATATAAGAATTAACCCACCAACTGCAGAATATTTTTTCTGTCTCGGATTTTTAACTCCTTTTCGATGGTTCAGCTATACTACTTGAAATAACGTAAACTATTTAGCTCATTTAATAATTTAACTAATTACTTAAATAACTAATATTTTATCTAAATAAATAAAACTCAACTGATTTAACTAATTTAAAAGAGATCGAACGCGTGGTACTATACGGTACCGCCAGCAGCTCATGGGTTAACCGTGCGCTTTTTTGTTACTTATTTTTTTTGCAATACTTTTTCACAATTCATAGTGCTGTCTAAACTATTGTCTATACCGCTAGCATAAGTTACATCTCTTTATATTATACGTTTAAGTGACATGCTAATTTGTAATTGTAGCATCGAGTAACTGTGCAGAATAGCGACTATATCGGTCAAATCTATTGATCCGCAGGTTAGCACCACTTCAGAATTGGTACTGGTAACGATCAATGATAGTCATATTTAGTTGCCTATAATTTTTATGTTTACTGAACTGTCGTGTTGTCTATATATGTATTTGGAAGAACAGTAGATTTAACTTGGCGTGTTAATGAAATATAAGGTTCTTTCTTCTGCGTGTCAGTGATATAAAATTAGAATTACTCTAAAGACTAATAAACGCAAAATGGAATATTTTTGTATATTGATCAATGCATTTATCTTCACATACAGAATCTTTGACATTTTATTTGTGTTTTCTGAGGATAGTGAGTGACTTATTATTATTTAACCAGTTTTATAGTAGATACGATAATTCCAGACCAAGTAGATGAAATTGTAAATAAGCGTAACTGCACATTTTCACTGAAATCGATAAGTCTAAATCTTTCTTATTGTAAAATAAAAAATGTAGTACTTTTTATGTAGACAGCCGCTTTTTGTTGTTTCAAAATAGTTCAAATATAAGCGTGGTACGTTATACTTTTTTCACATTCAGCCAAAAGTTGGCAACAACACGCGGGCCATTTTTAAACCTGCAGGGGCGTCAAGTTATACGAGGCGCTTAGGTGAAATTAATACATGTTTACGATCGCTTTTTTTAAAGACATTTTCGCGATTTTTTACTCTTCTACTTAGATGGGACTGTAATACATATAATGATCCAAAAAATAAGTTGCAATAAGCATTCATATAAAACGTTCCTCCCGGTGCTCCTCACTTAATATGACATTTATTTAATATAATATTAAATATTGTGTCTTAAAAATTTGGGAAATGATAGCGAACATGCTAACGGACGTCCCCACACACTTTTTTGTGGGTTAATTGAAAAAAGTTTTAATTTACAAAAATGTGATTAATTTGCATAGCGTTTAGGAATTAGTATCAATTTTTTCAGTGTTAGATTTCCCAGGCCTTTTCCTAGGATAAGAAATATTTGGTCTTCAAAATCTGGGAAATGATAGCGACCATGCTAACGGACGTCCCCGCACACTTTTTGCAGGCAATCAAAAAAGTTTATTTCATAAATAATTTCAAAATTATCGGAAATCCAGAGATGAAAAACGATGTAACCTTAAAATAATGCACATGCATAACATTTTTATTTAGCAAAATAAATTGGTTTGTTATTCTCCCTCAAAAAAGAGTCCGGGGACGTCCGTTATGATATTTTATAGCATTTCCGAATTCATTTTGTTAAATTAGAGTGCTCTGTAATGGAATAGTCCAATTGGTCGAGTTCCTCCACCATAGAGTTAAAATACCCATCAATTATGCTTTCAATACATAATACCCATTATTAAGGGAAAATTTTCCCGTTGGATTTTAAGTAGCTTCTACATGTTTGTGTTTTCAATTATTTATAAAAAAATAAAAAAATCATTCGATATTGTAATATGAAAAGTTTCAGAATTACTTTTAAAAAAATTAATAAATAATTTTTTTCAAATTCTTTTTCAAATAAATATTTCCTTATCAAGCAATACAAATTCAAAAAAATAGTAAGATGAACATTAAATTTATTTTAATTCGGATTCTACGTTAAATTTTCCGTGAGAAGGTCGCGGAATAATTGCACTAGTTTTTTTTTTGCAGCGTTAAAAAAAAACAATAGCTTTCATTAAAATAGCTACTTAAGCTACTATAAATGCGCTTTAAGTCGCCGTCAGCTGAAGTTGTGGCATTTTTGAACATTTTTGACCCTGAAAAAAACTATTGCAACTACTCAATGACATTCTAATGGCAAATTAATCGTAAAATTCGAATTACGACAATTTCAATCACGATCTCATCTTGCTGTTACTTGCTGTTACTTGCTGTTACTATAAGGGTATGCTGTAGTGTCTCCTTTCCGTTCATTCGGTCCGCCAGGGTTGATACGGTCTTTGACTTTAGATTTGAGATTTTCTCTCCAGTTTCCAGGCTGCTGCGAACTCAGCAACTGTTAAAATCTAACCAACTACTAAAATGTTCTCCTAAGGTGCAGGTACAATAATTTGATTCTACATCATATTCAAAATTTGTGTAAACATTATTCTAACAGTTTCTCCTTTCATAGTAATTCTTGTATGAAAAGTTTTGATGCATATAATAACAAATCTTCGCAAAAAAATTTTAAATTATAAATTCGATATATTAACCTTCATATCCAATATTTAAATAAATCTCTAGTAAACATTAAAAAACAGATTATGAAGTCTGGAATTAAATATTATACTATAAAATCTTTTTAAATTGTCTAGTACTAAATATTATACCATAATATGCAATTGTAATGTTTATCATAAAAGAAAGTTTGATCATTTTTTATTAGAAAATGACCATGGAAATAGTGTACACAGAGATTTTTGGTTCAAGAACCTATCTGATGAACAAATTCCGGCAGAGGTTATTAATACTGTGTCTCTAGGTCACACTCATTATATACCGTCTAAATTTTCAACTAAAGATGCGATAAATTCTATTAAAAATCTAAAAATTTCACTACAATCGTTAGACATAAATGATTCCATTAAAAACGAAATAAGGAATAATGTGATAAGATAAGGGAAGGATAACATAAGGGAAATTTAACAGTTTGCATTAACAAAAAAGACTATTTAAAAAAATGCACGATCAAAATACATAAAAAGGACATACTACTTCGACCTATAATTTCATTGATAAATAGTCCAACTCATGTTTTAGCTAAAGTTATATATAATGATCTAAAAATGGTAAAAAACTCCTACTTCAAAATTTAAAAATAGCCTTGATTTGAAAGAAAAATTAAATAATTTAGTAATAGATAGTCACCACATTTTTATGTCCTTAGATGTCAGTTCTTTATTTACTAATGTCCCGTGTTCATTAGTGATGGAGAGCTTTGACAGAAGATTTCACGATATTCAAAACAATTGCAAAATTCCTTTCGATGATATAAGACGTGGTATAAAATTTCTGTATGACAATACTTATTTCGTTTTCAATGGTAATTCCTACCAGCAAATTGATGGTACTCCGATGGGTTCACCCACTTCACCTTTACTTTCAGATATGGTTATGGATGAGCTGGAAAATAGTTGTTTGAAAACATTAAAAGAAAAAGATTATATACATCTTCCCTCTTATTTCAGATACGTGTACGATACTATCTTGTGTGTCAAAAGGGATAATATTCAATTAATTACCCAATTTTTAATTCTTACAATAATAATTTGCAATTTACGTTTCAGCTTGAAGAAAACCTTCTTTATCAAACAGAACGATCAATTATTTTTCAGGTCATCCAACCCAAGTAAAAAAGAACATTCTTTTCAACCTTGTTGACAGGGCAATGATGTTATCGTACACAAAATTTCACTCACAAAAATAAAAAATTATTACCCAAATATTGCTTAATAATGATTATCCGATACATTTTATTAAACAACAAATTAAAATCAGTAAACAGAAAATGAATTTTTTTCCCAACCATAATAACTCTGTGAGGAAACAATTATTATCCCGTCAACCAAAAGTCAGTTTCCCATACATAAAAAATTTTTTTGACAAAACCTCTCGTTTTCTCAAAAAATTTAACATATCTACAATTCCATCGATAAAACCCTCCTTGGCATCTGTTATCAGACTAGGAAAGAATAAGACTGAAAAATGGGAAGAAACCAACCTTGTTTACAAAATTCATTGTAAAAACTGCTCTGCTTCGTATGTGGGTGAAACCAAAAGAATGTTAAAAACGCGTATAAATGAACTCATTAATAATAAGAAAAACAAATTTGTTATGAATGTACATCGTAGGATATATAACCATGAATTTGGTTGGGTCAATACTAAAATTCTTGAATTTGTGAAATACTGGAATAAACCTCTTATTTCCGTAATGTTATATATTAAGAGCAACAAAAATAGTATTAACAAAAAAGAGGGTATTCATACTTTGAATCACATGTACAATCTAGTAATTCCTAATTAAAAATCATAATTTCTTTCTTACGATATTTATTTTGACCCGTGATGTGAAATCAGCTCCTGAAAGTACATGCTTCTTAATGTAAATACCCCCTTTGCTTCTAACGACAAGCAGTCATTGCCTTCTTCTCACAGACGATGTGTTCACAACGAATTTTAATTGCTGACGAGTTGAAAATTTTCAACTTTTTCTTTTATTTTAAATGTGAAACGTTTATTTAAGTTTATAGGTAAAATTTTTACTTTAATCAATTCCGGTGGAAAAAAGGAAAAATCTGTGTTTTTTCTTGTTGGTTTTACTTGTTTACATCTTGGTGTTTTAATAAAATTCTAGCCTAAAGAGTTCAGAAAACCAATCTGACGAAACGTCGCAGAATTATCGTGAATTATTCATTTATAACCCCAGTGATCAATTAACCCCTTCGTTGGCATTGACGCAAAATGCATCAAAATTTTCCGTGCCCTGTGTGGCATTAACGCAAAATGCGTACATCTTCTTGTTTCTATTTAACTTACTCCGATTTTGCATTTAAGTCTTGCTCGGGGGTTTTTGCAGTCGCTGAATCCGAATCTGAAGTGAAAATTCGAAATGGTGGATCCAATATGGCGGACGAAAATACAAATTAGAATTTTCCAATTTTTAAGTACCAAGATTTACCCAAATCGAGCCGTTTTTTGTATTTTCGTCCGCCATTTTAAATGTTGAAATTTTGACTTCAGATTCGGATTCAGCAACCCCAAAAACCCGTAAGTGCCCAGATTTAACCAAATTGAGCCTTTCTTGTATTTTGGTCCACCATATGGATCCTCCTTTTTAAATTTTTGAATTTTGACTTCAGTTTCGGGATTATCGACCCCAAAAACCTATAAATGTCAAGATTGATCTAAATCAAGCCGTTTTTGTTATTTTCGTCCGCGATTTAAAATTTTTGAATTTTGACTTCAGATACGGATTCAGCGACCTCAAAAACGCTAGGATACAATTTTTTAGAATAACAAATATTCCTGCCACTTTTGGCACTTTTTGTCGAATTCTCTCTGCCAATGAAGGGGTTAAGAATAAATTTATTCAAAACTGTTAAAATCGTGGCTAATTGAAAGTCGTGTCTTCAGCCACAGTGCCGTGAGTGGTGTCCTAAGATAATTTTTTCCGTCGCTAGTTCTTTCATTAATTCGCTCTGATTCCTTGACATTATTATTAATATAAAATCTTCCTCATTTATAAATTCATGTTCTTATAGAAACTAGATACTGTTTTTTATGAATCAAGAAATTATTTAAATTTTCAACCAAGCTGCATTAACCAAAAAGGACCTCCTACTCCAACCTCTTTGAACTGCTCCAGAAAAAGAAAATAATAATTGTATGCCAAATTCATGCTAACAGTAGGATTTAATAGAATATTATGTACGAGTTGTAGGCGAGCATACTATATTTTTTATAACAAATGGATGATTTCAGACATCTCTTGAAATACAGTCATGATTTACGGTAATTTATGGAAACTTACGATGAATTACCCAAAATTAAATAAAAAAATGTCTATAAATATATTTACATACGATTAACAAATCTTGATAACTTTGATGAAGTTTCTGCAATCCGTTTAATTGTTATAAACAATTTTATAAACGAAATTGACTTTTTCTCGACTTTGAAGCCTGGAAATTCGTTTCCTCCCGTTTTTTCGGGGAATAGAGTGAAATCAATGTTCCAATAAATTCAAATACTGAAGTATTATGTTTGTGGTTGTTGTTAACAAATTTTATAAACAAATTTATTAAATAAGCACCTCTGGATGTATCAAATGCATTTTCTCTGACATTGAACAATATTTTCAATTGTTATTACCAAATCTGACCAGCAAACACATTTAATAGTCGCTTTTAAATAAGAAAAATCTATTTTTTGCTGAAATGTTTATTAGATCATAGAAAATTAGGCTCCTAAGAAATATACTGACAACCAACAATATTTCCCATTTTTATAAACAATCCTGATCTTCATTACTGGATGTTCAACTTCAAATTTATGTGTCTATATTTATCGGAGGAGCAGAGTTACATGGGTTTTCACATCTTTTTAGTCCTTGAACGTTCAACGCCAAATTGATGCACTCATATTTCCCGCAACAGCTTCATGATTTCGTTCATCTTTATTCCTTATAATAATAATAATAATAATAATAATAATAATAATAATAATAATAATAATAATAATAAGAGCCTCGGTGACTCAGTTGGTTAGACACTCGGATTTCACCTCAGAGGTCCGGGGTTCGGTCCCTGAGCCGGTACCTCTAGAAATTTTTCAATTTACCTTTACCGAGGTTCTGGTGGTTCGGAACCCACCTTAAGCTGTAGGTCCTCCCATCGTGTATTTGACTGCAACCCAGTTCGTCAATGATGGGGTAAAAACCAGACTTTGTCCAATATGTCTTGGTAGACTGCTGTAATCAGATCACTTGATTGTATTATAAAAATGCGTCCGTGACTGATGATATATACCGGGACAGCCCCGTGCAAAAATGATCAAATAAAAATCTATCTCTAACCAAAAATGCCTTCGAAATGTTGGGCAGTATAAGCCTGTGACGACATTTCAACACAGAAATCTTTTATAATAATAATAAGGAGCCAGAGGAGACAGAAATACCGTGGGAGAGCATCAATTGGGATACCACAATGAAAGAGAAATTGGTGCGTCTCTATTATGAAAGTGCGAAGTTTGAAACAAACAAGAAAAAAGGATACAATTTAAGAACAAAATTTGCTGCAAAGTATCCTAATATACAAAAGGTCGCACTAAGAGACCTTATCGCTAAGGTGAAAGACATCAGGACTAATCTATATGTTACAGAAGACCGAGCAATGGAGATTAAACAACACGTTGATTTGGCGTAGAAAAACGACGGCAATGAACATCAGTTAGAGAAAGCCGCGACAAACGGTCAAGCAGGAGCAATTGATGTTCTTCTTCAACCTATTGATGATCCAACCCCACCACATCCTCCAGAGGTGGATGACCTTATACAACCAGAGGCAGAAGCAGAGGTTCAGCAACCAAAAAAGCGACGAAAATGGACATACCATATGAACAGAGATGTTATGTGCCTTTATTTTTTGGCAGAGAAATGTGGGCAAAGTGTGAGGAGAGAACATCATAGACTCTTCTTACTTAAACACCCAGAGCTAGCCACAAAAATGAATTAGCAGAGTCTGGCAGATCAAAAACGCTCAATATCTGTGAACAGACTGCTTTCGGCTGTTGAAATAGCTGCTATCAAAATGGAAGTGGAACGTCAGCTTCCTATTGATGAGCTCGCCTTGGAAGATGTGGATAACGAAGACTTGAATAATGCTGAAGGCATAGGTGCTAGGGATAATGAACATCATGCAACGGATCCATTAGAACCACATCCGGATATTACTAACGATGATGTAGATAGGGAAATCTCAGAAGAACTACAGCACCTGGAAAGGAATTTTGGTCATGCTTTACTAGAGTTCAAATATATAGAACCAACAATGGGGCATTCTTTGCCCAAAATGAACATCACAAATCATCTGCGTACACTAATAGCACATCTCGACAGTAATGTTTTACCTACATATTTGAACGTAGCACAAAATGCGTTAAAGGTGCAAACTCTTGTATACTGTGCAGCTGTAGCAACCGTTAGAACGTTGGGCCGCCGAAACTAGGCCTGCAAATACAGTTTTTGTCCCAGTAAGGGATCGACATCCACCATTGAAGATCAGGTTGGATATGGATATCAGGAAAGTAAGGTGCAAATTGGGTCGATTAACTCAATATAAAAAAGAAACAACCAGAAAGCTGATGAACCATGTTACTAAAATCATCCACCCTCGGCACATAAAGACGAAGGCAACAAAATCGAAACTTTCAGACAGATGAAAGAAGGTTCTACCGCGAACTGAGAGTAAAGCCAAATAACCAGCAAGACACCGAAGTCCCTCAATTGGCAGAGATGACTAACTACTGTTCGCGTGTTTAAGGAAAAATGAACAGATGCAATTTGGACATTGCGTGGTTCAAACTGAAGGAAGCAAGGGCTAGCAACAGTCCTGAAATGCAACTGATAAACATCACAGCTTTAGATGTTTCAGTGGTCTTGAAAAGGGCAAGTAATTGGAAAGCTCCAGGTCCGGACATGGTGCACAACTTCTGGTACTAGTACCTGACGAGTGTGCATCTTGCGTTGGCAAGGTGTTTTCAGAAGATCATTAAACACCCAGATTTGATGCCGGGTTTTATGCTCCAAGGTACTATGTATATGATACCAAAAAAAACCAGACGGTCAAAATCCATCTGACTTTCGACCGATAGCCTGTCTTCCAACAATTTATAAATGTCTTACAGCTATCATTGCAGATAAGGTATATTCTCATTGTGACAAGAATGACATTCTTACAGAAGAACAAAAAGAATGTTGTAAAAACTCACGAGGCTGTAAAGATCTAGTCACTATAGACGCTATTGCCATGACTCAAGCTCGTAAGCATCAAAGGAACTTGCACATGGCATACATTGACTACAAGCAAGCGTTTCCTTCCGTTTCGCATGACTATTTGCTTGAAGTCTTAAAACTTTACAAAAGCTGTCCACGCATTATTGACTTTCGAAGCCATGCGATGAGGCTCTGGGGTACAAGAATCAAGTATTTTGATCATGGACAACTAAGGATAACTAGATCAATACGCTTTAGGACGGGTATATTTCAAGGAGACTCCTTCAGCGCACTATGGTTCTATTTAGCATTGAATCCATTGAGCAAAACACTAAACAGCATGTCTCATGGGTTCAGAGTTCATGTTAATGAGGATGGTCATCAAGTGACCCATCTTCTTTACATAGATGACCTGAAGCTGTACGCTAGTTCAGGCCAGAAACTGCAGCAAGTGATTGATGTCACAAAGCAGTTTTCCAATGATATCCACATGGAGTTCGGACTAGATAAATGCAGAACAGTGCATTTAATCAGAGGGGAATTAGGAACCGCATAAATAGAGAACGAGTTCGAAAATGACATCGAGGCAATGGCTGCAGGCGAATAAAATGGTCTAACACCGACCTTGAAAATTTAAACAGAATCGTTCGCATAGAAATGACGAAGCACCGAATGCACCACAGAAATTCAGCGATTGAAAGGGTAGTTTTACCACGACATTTAGGGGGTAGGGGCGTTGAAGATGTCAAAAAACTGTTTGAGTCACAAGTTATACAGTTACGAGACTATTTTAACAGCAAACGAAATTTCGCGCTTTACAGAACCACCTGTCAAGCGGATCTTGAATACATGCCCTTAAATTTGTCCTCAGATGGAACCTTGAATATCAGGGCAGAAACCATAGAGGAATTAGAAATACAGTCTGTCAAGTTAAAGCGTGGGTGGCTTTACTCGCAGTCGGTAAGGTGTATCGACATGATTTTGGTGTCAAAATATTAAGAAGAGCTCCCT
>NC_046665.1:1023929-1027232 GCF_010883055.1 Belonocnema kinseyi | reverse complement strand
GGGAGCTCTTCTTAATATTTTGACACCAAAATCATGTCGATACACCTTACCGACTGCGAGTAAAGCCACCCACGCTTTAACTTGACAGACTGTACAATGGAGGCAGAAAGACATCCATGGCGAGCACACTAACACGTTAGATCAAAGTGAAGTGGATAGTGAGGAATCTAATATTTGGCTAAGAAAGGGTGTTCTGTATCCAGAGACGGAAGGATTCGTCATTGCAATACAAGACAAGGTTGTCAGCACCAGGAATTATCGCAATCACGTGTTACATCAAGACGTGGTTGACCGGTACCGATTATGTGGAGATACCAACGAATCCATCGAGCACATTATTGATGGCTGTCGCGTAATGGCTCAGATAGAATATACGCACAGACATAATGATGTAGCGGGCATTGTACATCAACAACTTGCCCTAAACCTAGGACTCTTGAAAGAATGGGTGCCCTTCTATAGATACATTACAATGCCCGTTTTAGAAAGCGAAGATTACATCTTATATTGGATGTTACTATCCAAACGGATCATTACATCCGTGCCAATCGATCTGACATCGTGATGCGAGGAGAAAAAAAAGGTGGAAGAGTCTACATCATCGACATTGCTTGTCCGCTTAACCGAACTTTGCAGTCAACTTATGCAACCAAGATCCACAAGTATAGCGAGTTAAGGCCATATGGAGGAATGTGAATCATGCATCCATTCATCCCATTGTGATTTCGGCTACAGGCAATGTGCACGTAAGATGCACTGAACATTTTGAACATTTAGGAGTCAGTAGGGTATTGGCAGCAGCTCAGAAGGCGGTTTTATTAAACACCTGTCGCATTGTAAGAAACTTTCTTTATCATCAGCAAGCGAGCGACTAAAAACCC
The DNA here is from genome assembly GCF_010883055.1 of Belonocnema kinseyi. Classification (NCBI taxonomy): domain Eukaryota; kingdom Metazoa; phylum Arthropoda; class Insecta; order Hymenoptera; family Cynipidae; genus Belonocnema; species Belonocnema kinseyi. The sequence goes on along the minus strand of NC_046665.1, from coordinate 1,026,351 downwards.
GTGGAGTGGCAGATGGTAGCTCTAAGAAAGCATCCAGAGGTGACTTTTGCCACCTCCAACGCTCGTGGCCGCTCGTAATTGTATACCTACAACATCATTGCAGGAGGTTTTAACCATCATAATAAATTATTTGAATTAAGTTATAACATTAAATCTCATCAGTGCCTTTACCGAGGTTCTGGTGGTTCGGAACCCACCTTAAGCTGTAGGTCCCCTTATCGTGTACTTGACTGCAATCTAGTTCGTCAATGATGGGGTAAAAACCAGGCTTTGTCCAGTATGTCTTGTAGACTGCTGTGATCATATCACTTGATTGCATTAGAAAAATGCGTCCGTGACTTATGATATATACCGGGACAGTCCCGTGCAAAAATGATCAAATAAAAATCCATCTCTAACCAAAAATGCCTTCGAAATGTTGGGCAGTATAAGCCTGTGACAACATTTCAACACTGAAATGTTTTTTATAATGATAATAATAATAATGGATTTTTGGATGTCAGTATACCATATTTCGCAGGAGTTTCATTTTTTATGATCTAATAAACATTTTAGCAAAAAAGAGATTTTGCCTAATTGAAAATAACTATTAAATGCATTTGTGGATCAGTATTGTTAATAACAATGAAAAATATTGTTAAATGTCAGTTTCTTTCATCAGAATTTTAATTTAGGTATAAATCAAACAATTATGCAGAAAAATGATTTTTTCTATCATAGAGTGACCGTTTATGCATTAGTTAATGAATATTGTTGATAACGATATAAACATTGTGGATTGTTCATTGCTGTCATGGAATTCTCATTTCTGCAGGCGAAATTGATGATTGCACAGAAGAACTGCATTTTATATATCCAGAGGCGCTTCTTTATTAAATTTGTTTATAACAAACAAATAATACGTTAGTGCGTAATTTTAATGAAACATTCATTTCGCTCGATTTCGCGGGGAAAACGTGATGAAAAGAGTTTCCCAGACTTCAAGGTACAGCAAAAATCTATTTGGTTGGTAAATTTATTCATAACAATTTAACGGATTGCAAGAACTTTCATCTAGGTTATCAGGATTTGTTAATCGATTATAAATATATCCTAAATAAACCATGCTCATTCGTCAAAATCGGTAGAAAAATTTTCAGAGTTATTCAATGTTAAAAAAAACCGTAGGTCTAGATGGCGCACCCTGTACAGTTTTTGTTTTAGTTAAAAATAGTGTTAATTTACCTTGCCATAGAACAACTTTTTTCATTGTGGTAAGTGCAGGCGGACAAGATATTCAAAACCACCCCTAGCGTTTGAAAATCACAAAAACGTAAAAAAACATTTGAAAAATTATTAATTTGTAATGATTAAAAATAAGAATACAGTGAATTCTAGAGACAGGGCCCCCTTATAGTCCTTCCGAAAGTTGGCGCCGCGCCGTAAGTAGGAGTAAAAGGAGCTGCGCGGGGTGAGCGGCGATCACTCAAGAGTGAACAAACAATAGCGTTTTCTACAAACCGGCCTTCTATATGGGTGTATCACCACATCCTCTGTCCCCAAAAGCGGCCCAGTCTCAGAGTTTCACTGTAATATAACTTCTAATCGAAAAAGTGTTCAGTATAAAATTGCCAAAAACAATATAATTTTAAGAATTGCAAACGTGATTCATTATTGAACTTAAAATACCGAAATAGTACAAAGAAATGTTGCATGAATTTTTAAACGCTGAAATTCTACCAAAAACTTTTCCCCACATTTTGCGTCGTTTATTGGCTCAAAATTTGAATTTTCAATTTTTTGCATAGTTGTCTCAACCAATAAAACTAAAATGATGAGTCCTATTGAAAAATAGTAAAAAGAAATTTGGTAAAGGACTTTTCAAAAGCTATAATTGCTCTTTATGTTGTTTTTTCGTATCTTGCGTAGTTTGGTTAAAAATGTGAATGTTGTATTGTCAAATTTCGGGCAGTTCTCATACTTTCTGAATCATAAATTTTGAGAGTGTTATAAATTATAACAAAGGAGGAGGGTCAATAAGGCCGGTTTTTGGGCCATCTACAGATTGGCCTCAAACATGTTTTATTTTATTCATCTAACTAGGTCTCATGACCCCTTAAAAGGATTTTTCCTGAGAGTGATCTGATTTCAAGATATAGTCATTTTTAAGTTCGTATTTTACATGGGTTTTCGCACTTTCATTCAAATCATGCTAAGTTTCACATTGTTAGTATTGCTCACGCAAGATCATACCTGGCCAAAAACTGCGCACGTATATGCGTTACAACATTGTTAGAGCCATCATTTTTCTCGAGGTACTTAGCCTTCAAAATAGGGCTTCTTTTTATACTTTATGAAAAACCGAGCGTATTATTTTAAGGTATTAATTTATTGTTATTAATTTATTATTTTCAAGTTATTTTTCTTAAGAAACATTTACTGC
>NC_046665.1:1022183-1023829 GCF_010883055.1 Belonocnema kinseyi | reverse complement strand
CTGTTCCAGATTATTTTATTGTAGTTTTATTTTATCAGTATCGACTAGTTTCATAGCGATTGTAAGTTTTTTGCACAGGTACTTCATAGGCATGAGAGGCTAAACTTTTTTTTAAATCCTTATTATTTAATAGTTCTATACATCAGTCTCAGATTCTCTTTATTTTATCAGGTAAAATAATTACTTGCGAATTAAGTTTTAATTACCACTTATTATGCCGAAAAAACAGTGTTCTTGTTGCGGCAAATTCCTAAAACCAAAGAGTCATCTATCAGTAGTTCAGGATGAACGGGCATTAAATGTTCTTAAAACTGCTTTTAATAGCTCCTTAACCATTCAGTCAAAGGTTTGCGATAGTTGTCGATGCTTTTCGATTAAAAAGCGTCGGATTACAGATGCAAAAGAGATGAGTTCTTCTGAAAATGATTTATCAAATGTTTTAGAACCAGGTAAGAGTCAGATTTATAAAAATTCAGAATCTTCCAGTGAAGATGGAACTTCAGATTTTGACTGTAGCAAAATCAAACTTCCAATAAGAAGATGTATGATTTCTCAATCCAGATGCATTTTCTGTCATCATAAGAATAATCGTATCAGAATCAAACCTTTTGCCACCTCTGATTTTACTCACATGAACGCTGAGTCGATTTCTAAGCTTCTGAATGATTTGCGTGAGGAGGCAAGAAAAACAGGGTTGAATTTTGATGATCCATCTGCGATTGAGGATAAAGATTTATTATAGGCTCACCGGTTTGACGAAAAATCAATTTAGTGACGTTGCACAGTACTTGTCAATTGAAGTGCGTTCGACAAAAGGTCGTTCTGTGCGTTTGTGCCTTGCATTATTGTTGATCAAGTTGCGCACAGGTCTTTCCAATGCGATTTTATCAACTATTTTTGGCATAGAAAAACGAAGAGTTGGCAGAGGAATTACGGCAGCAAGGAAAGCTCTGATGTCCTCCTTTGTACCTCATCATCGTGGTATAGGTCACATATCACCCGAGTCAGTCATTAAGGATCATACTACATCAAGGGCAAAAACGCTTTTCGCAAATGGAGAAGATGTATGTATCCTTGTAGCTGATGGTACATACATGTTTATCCAAAAGAGTAGCAATTACTCTTTTCAAAGGCGGACTTATTCTTTGCATAAGGGAAGGAATCTGGTCAAGCCCATGATGTTAGTAACGACGACAGGATATATAGTGGATGTTTTCGGTCCGTATTTTGCTGATGGCAAGAACAACGACGCTAGTATCTTTGAAAGTCTTTTAAAACAAGATTCAATAAAACTGCGTACATGGATGCCCTCAAACTCTGTTATCGTTGTCGATCGCGGTTTTCCGGACTGCCTGAAGTTTTTAGAAGATCTTGGATTCGTTTCCAAAATGCCTCATTTTCTTCAAAAAGGATCACATCCCACCACGATTTGAAGCAAACGAATCAAGGCTCGTTACAAAAGTCCGATGGGTGGTTGAAGCAGTCAATGGGTTGATAAAAACTTGGAGAGCCTTAAGTGATGTTTTTCCAAATAGTCAAATCCCGTACATCGGCGAATACGTCAGAATAGTCTGTGCCCTTTGTAATGCTTTCCGACCTCTTAGAATTCATGATAATTCCGATGATCATCTGATCGCTGAACGAAT
>NC_046665.1:1020773-1022083 GCF_010883055.1 Belonocnema kinseyi | reverse complement strand
AATGAAGGAGAAGCAGCATCATCTTCAGATGACCAAACCAATTCTGACGAATAAGGCTGTTGCAGAGTGCCTAGCCTCTAATCCACCATAAGTTCTGATTGACTGTAAACTAATACATTTTTACTCCTTTCATGATCACAAACCTAATAAAGTATAAAAATGAGCCCTATTTTGAAGGCTAAGTACCTCGAGAAAAATGATGGCTTTAACATATGTTGTAACGCATATACGTGCGCAGTTTTTGGCCAAGTATGATCTTGCGTGAGCAATACTAACAATGTGAAACTTAGCATGATTTGAATGAAAGTGCGAAAACCCATGTAAAATACGAACTTAAAAATGATTATATCTTGAAATCAGATCACTCTCAGGAAAAATCCTTTTAAGGGGTTATGAGATCTAGTTAGATGAATAAAATAAAACATGTTTGAGGCCAATCTGTAGATGGCCCAAAAACCGGCCTTATTGACCCTCCTCCTTTGTATTTCTTTTTCGGATTAAACATTTTTTAATGTCATTTTCATGATTAAAACCAAAACTCAATAAAATAAAATTATTCAATAAAATTGTTGAAGCTTCAATAAAAAAGTAGTTTTTTTAAGTAGTTTTATTTTTAACAAAAAATATGAAATATTTTCCATAAAAGAGGAGTTTTCTACAAAAATGTTAAATTTTTTAACCCTAAATTATGAATTTCAATGGAAAATTTACTTTTCCACCAAATATTTACTAATAAGATTAATTTTTTAACAGAAAAGATGAATTTTCAATTAAAATATTTAATTTTCAATAAAAAAATGAATTTCTAACAACGTTTTTTAAATACAAGTGTAACCCTTAACCTAGTAGATGAATATTTAACCAATAAAAATCAATTCTTAGCAAAAAAAATAATAATCTTAAATCCAAAAGAGTCGAATTTATTCAAAAAGATGAATTTTTGGTGAACTAGAACAGCAATTCCCAAACTAGTGCCGTCGGCCGATGAGGCTGCCGCCAGCAGGGGGATGTCACCCCGGGCCCAGCCACTCGGCAGCCCCCCCGCTATGAGGACCCTTTCATTGTCATGAGATTTAAAGCTGTTTCAATAACTAAAACCCTAAAGATATGGCTCAATTCAATTCTAATTATCTGAATCATTTTCCTGATGTAATTTTAAGAAAATGAAAAAAATTTGATGAAAATCGGTCAATATTTCGAATAATTAAACATACCAGGTGTATACATATGAAACCGGTATTGCCATCTAGCGGTCAGTAGGCACACTTGTAGGCACTGTCGGAACTTACCATTTGTGCTAATTGGCGTAT
>NC_046665.1:1008343-1020673 GCF_010883055.1 Belonocnema kinseyi | reverse complement strand
GCGAGGGCGCATACTTTGAATAAAATATTTGTTATCATTCTCTTGAAATAAATTTGTTTTTTTCTTGAAAAAATACCGGTTTCATATGTATACACCTGGTATCGTTAAGAACACGCCAAATTACAAAAACTGTCAACTGAACTAGAAGAAAAATCAACCTATCTGATGGTGGCCCACTCATTGATAATCTTCGTTAACCTAGATTTCCGTTTTAGTAAAACAAAGTTGCGTTTACTAAGTTGGAATAGTTGAATCAACTATATATCCATTATTCCGTTAACTAGAAATACTTAGCTCTTTAAATGGATTTATTTAACTACAATTTCAAAAATGTTAGTTCTAAGAAAGAAACAAGATTTTCAGCCGTTATATATAATAGCAAATTTTAATATACGTAAACAATACTTCATATTAATATATCTCCCTTTTCGCAGAAATTTTCTAAAAGTTTCTAAGTTATAATCGACACGTCTAGACACGTTTGAAATATAACGTTTTTTTGCAGCGTAGAAAATGTAATGCATCATTGAAATAACCTTAAAATTGTTTACGAAAAAAGTTCTCTTCAGAAATTATGCAGTACAAATTTGATGACGTCATTAAGAATATTCTGCAAACGTCACAACCATTACAGCTGTATAATATCGATAAGATAGATTTTTATGGGCTCTGAATTAAATTATTTAGTTAGAAGGCAATGTATCATCATCGATTTCCCTAAACTACATTAATTTTTGTATTTTTAAAATTTTCTATATTACTAAATTTTGTTTTAAGAGTTCCAGACAGTAGATGTTCATGTCATCACTGTATCATTTTTCCAAAGTTTGATTCACAGATTCCTTGTGTTAAATTTTAATACTGCCGAATTCATTTTTATCATTCATGATACTTTATTTCACGTAAGTAAATTCTAACAAGAGCTTTGAAATGATATGTTCTTCATCTCAAATAGTTTATTTGACATCCTAGCTATATCAATATAAAGTTTTAAAACTATAAAAGTGATCCACTGTTTGTAAAGGGATCTTTTAAGAATCTGTTGATATTTTCCAAGATTCATGCACAAATTTTATATGGATTAATTCATTTCTTGAGGCATGCTGTATTTTTGTTAATACACACCTCTCTGTCTCTCTCTGTCTCTCTCTTTCTATCTCCATCTATCTTTTTCTCTAGCCTATACATGATACATATTATTTTACTGCATTTATCTATTAAAAAATATCTCCCTCTTTGTCGCAAAGTTCTAGAAGGTTCTAAAATTAGTTATCTGGAAAGAAATATACCTTCCTCGATTTCTATAAACTACATTAATCTTTGTATTTTTTAATTTCTATTTGACTAAATGTTGATTTAAGTGTTGCAGAAAGTAGGTGTTCACGTTATCACTGTACCATTTTTTCAATTTTTGATTTATAGATTCTTTGCATTAGATTTTAATACTTTTTCAAGTAAGTAAATTGAAACTTTCGAGCAATTACTCCATTACGTGAATGGAGTATTTGGAGACAATATAATGGAGACGATTTGAATGTTTCGTAGTCAACTCTAATATTTATGTAGCTGATTTATCATATAAAATCTAGCAGGAGCTTTCAAATTCCATGTTCTTCATCTCAAATGGTTTATTAAAAATCCTAACTATATCAATGTAAAATTCTAAATCTAATATTGATCCACTCTATGTATAAACAATGAATTTGTGTACTTACTGTCGGCAAATATCAAAGGAGAACCTTTAAGGGATTTGTTATTAAAAATATCTAAGAAATTATCTAGGACGGGTGACGCATAGTCGTGGAGTGTCTAAATAAGCCATTTTTGTATATAAATAAATCCTTGCAATCGTATGTCCATCAACGTCTTCTCAAAAGCGTAATAATTTATGACCTACATAGCTAATATTTCTCCCGTAATCTTATACTTATCAACGCGTTCTCATTAATAGCAGTATATAGATATAACTTCATCTCTGATGCATAGCCGCCCTTGATAATTTTCGGTATCTCAAAACTGATTAACGTATAGTGTGAAATGAGTCTTTTAGAGTTACATTTATTGAGTACACTGACCCTCACTGGATATTGTCAGTCCATTTGTTTATAGACATAAATCCACGCAATATAACGAGAGTAATGCCGAGGAGGGAAATGGGAATTGGACAATCGAAAAGAAAGGTATACGCAGTAAAACGAGTCGTGACTAAAGTAAAAGCAAAAGGTAGTTTATTTAAAACCTACATTTGGGCCGCAGTCGTGATGGGTTTAAGGATCCTGTAACGTTTAAATCAATCCAGGAACTGCCCGGATCGTCGGTAGGTTCACCGGCAGGTCGGCGAAGACGGGGCAGCTTCCGCAGCAACTCGTGGCCTCGAAAATTAGAGATAATCCACAGGAGGAGAGAACACGCGTGGCAAACAACACCAAAAGGCAGAAACACTGACACCGAGAACACTCGGGAGACGAGAGGTAGTTTTCGATTGATGGCTGCTATCGATCAAGCAAGACTGGCGACTTCGGGACTCATCGGAGGGTTCCGGTTCCTCTAGGGTGCGGCCCGGCAACCCTTTCGTGCAGGGTCGCGCCCGAATTTCCTTTGGTTCATAACAATTATGTTACACCCCCCTCCCCCGCGGGGGTTTGGGTGTAATCCTGAAATTTGGTTGAGTTCTCATTCTAATTCTAGTACTGTATGGGAGTCAATATGTAGATGTGTCTCTAAGTCATTCTTTGTTTCTGTTTTTTCGAGGTTGTTGTTGTTTTTGTTCATGTCCGGTAGTTTAATTTAGAATAAATCTTGAATATTGTGGTTAATTTGTTCCCAACCTCCTTTAGTATATGTTTGTCCGTCCTTATTGGGAGTCGTGTAATTTTGTCTGAATCTAAATGGTCGGTCGTTGCAAAAGAAGTCGTGTATTATGCAAATTTTTGTTTGTTTTCGGGTATTTTTGTTTTCCAGATTTCTTCCATGTCTCCTGGTTTCCTGTAACATGTGTAAAAAAAAGAAATTTTGTTTGGGGTTGTTAGTCATTTCGGTTTCATTATGAATGAAAATTTTTATTTGATTGCAACCTCTTATAGATACATCATAAAAATTGTATAACTAGTGGGTTTAATGTAAGGGTTAGGAGGTTTTGGTATTCGCTCCGGACCTGACCTTGAGCCGATACCGGATATGACGAAAGTAGATATTTACTATTTCAAAAGTTCTAGCCCAGAAAGAAAATTTAAAATAGGCACACGGTAATTATAAGTTTTCAAACGCACATAAATTCTTTAAGCCGATGTAAACATAACCTCAATATGGTCATTTACAATTATAACACCATTCCCAGTTTCGAGGAATACGAAGAGAAAATGGCGCTACAAAAATTTTACTTACCTTTTACGAGGCGCCAGGCACCCTTCCGGTGCAAGCCGACCGAAATAGAACTGAATAAAAGGGAAAGCTGAAATTAATTCCCTAACTCTGGGTAGAGGGATTGTTCGTGGGGTAAGAAACGTGTAGACCCTTTTTTAAAAAAAGTATAACAATAGATTAAAACAGTTTATTAATGTGAAATAAGAGAAAAAAAGGATGTGTTGAAAAATGTACAAGATGTCTGTAATCGAATTCATGGCGGCATTCGCCAGAAGGGCGTGACTTGTAATCTTAAGTTCGAATTACTTCCGCCATTTTCTGTCTCACCAGTGATTGCGTGTAAACGTTATTTTTAAAAGAAAGAAAATACAACTAGTTTAAAGAAAACATTCTCAGCAACGAAAGAAGAGAACTAAGGAAAAATTACGGAAAAATGCTTAAAAACTACTTCGCACCGAAAGGCACCTCAAAGGCACACACGCTTGAAAAATCCGACGAATAAAATATTAAACTCTCCACTACAAGAAAAACAATTACTTACTCCGCGAAATTCATTGTATTTCCGAAGACAAGAGACTATAACTACAAGGGAAGGAAAAACTTTGACGCCTACCTCTGTCTCCCTGAAGCCGACGTGATTCGAAAAGAACTCAGTACTCAGTACGTACACTGAAGTTTAAAGCGTGGATGACTATCACGAACTGATCTCTTGACTCACCTTCTTGGCGCCTTCCCGCTCGTTTTCGCTTGTTCACCGGTTCGGTCTGGGAGGTGCTGCTCCCGTCTATAAGATTTGCTTCTGGCTTGTACAGTCTAGTAGTTTATGTCGTAACCAACCTGATGGCAATACACTAGTCACCACCCGGCGCGCTAGTAGTGGTAATGATGGCTGCCAGTTGTTATGACACGTGCCCCGCCGGATGTCAAATTGGTGTTTTTTAACAATTAACCTGGGTAGCATAGGTTAATGTTAGAATCGAAGTGTAAACAGAATTGGACGTGTGAACTTTGCGTGATTGGACTGTAATAACGGTGTGTTGTGATGAGCGACTGACAATACTGGATTTTAGGGAAACGAAAGCAGGACGTCTGGCTTTAAAAAAAAATACAAAAAGTCTTTCCTAACCCTAAACTATAAATAAAGATAAAAAATTACTCGAAGAGCCCTTCCTACAAAACAAATAAGTCATAAGAGTAAGTAAATTTTAACTTAATTTGTACTCATTCCACATTTCACAGTTCTCAGATTCACTCGTTAACGAATTTTATTTCTGAGTCCGTGCTGGTCTTAGTACATTTCGCGGTTTTTAAAAATCTTCATTAATGTTAATCACAAGGTGAGGGGAGGATCCGTAACGGGTGGCAGGCCACCACGTTACACAATTTATATTGGCAGCTTATTATGAATATTATAATAAAAACTGGATTTGAGTCAATAAAGCATGGGATTGAGTTTCATAAAGAACCTATTAAAAAAGGAAAGGCTTTGTCTATAATACATGTTATTAGAGTAGAGGAAATCCGAATAAACGGTATTAGTGAAAAAATTCCAGCCAGTGTCATTCGTATGACAAGTCTAGAGCAAGAATGGGGAAAACACTCCGATAGTCAAATTGTAAAAGATTTTTATGCAAAGGGCTTAGAAGTCGCGATTTTTTAAAAATAAAGAATCGGAAAACAATTAAAAGTTTCTCCCTACAAACTAACTTATTCAGACCTTGCTAATCACCAGTGTACCTTACGTACTATTCTTCGAGAAGAATCAAAAACTGAAGGGGACAGAGCAGCTAAATCTATTTTAATGGAGTGTATTGACTTAGTGATTGCATCAGTTAAAGATAGGAATTGTGATATTTGCATTCAATGCCAGGGATGACTCGTTGGACCGGGAAAGCTGGAAAACCGGGAAATGACCGGGAATTTTATGAAACAGGGAGATGACAGTGAATTTATTTTTCTACCGGTAATATTACAAAATTTTTAGAATAAAAATTTTGTTTAACTGTGATTTCAACCGTTAGAAAATAATTTTTTAAATTGTGATTTTTATAAATTATTACATCATTTAGTTTAGAATGCTTAATTCGAAAATCTTCCACTTTAAAAATTTTCCATTTTAGATTTTTAATTTTTAAGCATATGTTTTAATTTCAAGAATTTTAAAATGCAATTTTAAAGGGAATTTTACGAATTTTCAGCAGAAAAATCTGCCTCAGTACGATTTTAACCGTTTTTAAAATAATTAAAGTGCAGTTTTGAGGATTTAAACAATTAAAAATTAAAAGCAATTGAAAAGCGTTCAAAATTTGAGAATTTCTAGATTCTAATTGTTTCCATCCAAAAGTCTTAATAAGAATTATAATTAATATATCATATATTCCGATAATTTTATTTTTAAATAAAAATTTTCATGATTTATCAATAAGTATGTAGTAGTAAGAATAAGTATTTAATATTTAGCAATATTTCACTGTTGATTTAAGATGAGTAAATTGAAACCATATATTTAAAAGAAAACAATTTAAAACTGAATTGTTTTACATAGAAAGCTTTGAATCTTTAGATATTCGAAGAACTTTTAAACTTTTAGCGTTACAATGTTAATTGTTCTATTTAAAAAGTGTTTAATTTATAAGTGAAATTGTTAATCTTTGACGCATAAATAACAATTGAACACTTATTATTTGTATAAAAAATTTGAATAATTTTAAGAGATATGTAGAAGTTTTGAAAAGATTCAAAATTAATTAAAAACTTTAAATTATTTCAAAGAATTTAAACGAAGTGTGTTAACATTTTTTTCTGAACTTCTAAATATATTTTAAAATTAATCGAAGTTTTCCTAAAATTTTTGAAAATCCAGCAAAATAAATAAAATCCTTTAAATCTTCCATGTTTTTCCATGATCATTTTTTAAATCTCTTAAAATCTTCTTAAACTTTCTATTACAATAATTTTTCAACGTGAAAAATCATTTTCAATTTTCCTAAAAATCTTAAGAAAATTTTTCTTAAAAAAAATTCTAAATTTTTTGTTTGAAGTCTATAAAAATCTAAATTTTATTTTAAATTCGGCTGTAAGTATTTCGAATTATTTAATGTTCTAAATTTAATTCGAATTTTTTTAAAACTTCTAAATATCCCTTAATATTTCTCTAATAGTTTTGCAAATAATAAATGTTCTATTGTTAATTATAAATTCAAATTTAATTTTTTATTTAATTTTCAGGATTTTATAAATGTTATAGACAAAATTCAATTCATTTTGAAATAAATTTAAAAGTTCTGACAAAAAATCTAAAAATTATTTTGATTTGGACAAATTTAAAACCACAAACAGATTTTTCAAGATTTTAAAATAAAATTTTAAAGCTTTTGAAGGATGCCTAGAATGTTTAAAATAAAAATAATTTAACTTCTAATTTAAGAACTGTTAATTTAAAAAAATTATTTTTCAATTTTTAATGTGTCTATATTAAAATTACTTAAAATAATATGATTTTGACAAATTTTAAAGTTCATTGCTATATTCTTTAATTGGACTATTGAAAATGCTAACGTGGATTTATATTTTTGGAATTTAATCTGAATCTTTGAACTCTATATTTCAGAAGTTATAAATTTTGCAGTTTATTTGTATTTCACTAAAAACTGTTCAATTAATAAGTGTTAGTACCTTCCATATGGGAAGTGTAAATTTTTTAACATTTGAATACATATTTTGTGAATTGAAAACTTTCATACTTCAATTTTAAAAGTTAGGAATTCAAGGTTTCCACTTTGAATGCTTTAATTTGTTTAAATTACTTGATTTTGATCGTCAACGAGTCATACTCAGTGAAACCGACATAAAAAGTTTGTGTTTGAGAACGAAAGATTAGGGGGCGCTGCGGTGCTTCCGCTTCCCAAGCGAATAGAGTTAAGGGTTTGATTAGGCATGGCGTGGAGAATAACGTTTTTGGTTTAGTTCTTCTTTGTTTTGTTTTCTTCTTCCCTTCTTTTTATTTGCGCCATTCCTCTGTGGTTTTTGTTTGTTCTTCCAATCTATCTCCTATCAGTTCCTTAAGTTGTTTGTTATAATCTTCTTTTAGTTTTATGCTTTGCTGGTAGACTTTTCGTTCGAAGTTTAGAGTCAGTTTCCAGATTTTCTCTTTCAGTTCGTAGGTTTTTTCGGGTTTCTGTTCTATTATTTCTGGATTCGTGTATCCTCCCATGTAGTTTTCTTCAAGGTTATACGGGTAGTTTATTTATCCTTCCACGGCTCCCTCTTCGTCCGTTTCATTTCCTGGGTATTCCTCCAGTTGTGTTGGACGAGTTTCGCTGTTGGTTACTTTAAAGATTTGCTTGGTGTAGCGGTCTGGATGATATTTTAAAACGTTTTCGGGTATTCCCGACATTCTTTGCTGGATCCATTTTATGGCTGGGCAGTTCTGGTGGTGTTCGAGCATTGTTGCTTCGTAGATGCTGTTTTGGCAGTAGGTGATTTCATTTCTTCGATCCATTATCTGAAAAGTAAATTTCCGTACTGTCTAACTTTGTTCTGAATATCTAGTGAGTGGTCAGTTGGGAGTCAATTGAGTTGGTTTGTATTCTCTATGTTATTGATCAATTGCCATTTAAAGTAAAACTATATTAATCTAAGTTTCTTAGTATTTCTAATGCCTATCTATTCTTATCTATCTAATGGTTTCATCATATTCTTATCTATCTAATGGTTGCATCAACGGACCTTGGTACTTATCAAAAAGCTTGCCTGCTTTATTGTCTGTTTTATTTGATAATTTGGTTACTTTTTTAAGACCCTGTCGCCTCTTCTAAATTCTACCGGTTTTCTTCTTAAATTATAACTGTTCGCTTGTTTTTTATTTGCTGCGTCCAAATTTTTCTGAACATCTTCCTTTATGATTTGTAATATTCATAGTTTATCTGTCCATTTATCTATGCTTTGAAATTCTATTTTACTATCGTTCTCTAAATTTTTCCTTAGGGACTGGAGTGGTTCCAATTCGCAATCTAAGTTTAAGAATGCTAGGGTAAACTGTGTTAACGAGTTTTTGCTAGTATTAATCGCGAACTGCAAATTGTCTATGTATTCGTCCCAGGTGGAGTGATCATTATCTAGGTAGGTTTTAATTATTTGTTTAATCGTTCTATTATACCGTTCTGTGGGGTTCACCTGAGGGTAGTATTTAGGGGTTCTGGAGTATCTGATTCCAAATTTTTCGGTGAATTCTCCAAGTACTTTATTTACGAATTCTGTGCCGTTGTCGGTGTGGAGAATCCGCGGTGTTCCCCAGCATGAGATGACACGTTTGTGAAATTCTGACTCTATTGTTATTCCATTGACTTTTTTAACTGGAATAATTTCTACCCATTTTGTAAATAAATTTACAAACACTAAAATATATTGGTTTTTTCTCTTTTATAATCGGTAATGGTCCCATCATAGCTGCAGCAATCATGGTCCATGGTTCTTCCACGATTCTTTTTCCCATTAGCCCTAATTTTGGTTCGTTACTCGGTTTGGTTCTTTTGACATATTTCGCAATTTTCCACGTATTTGATTATTTCAGAATACATTCCTGGCCAGAAGTATTACTCAGAAATTCTGTAAAGATAGAGTTGCGAATCTCTGATTGGCCATTTTTCGTGTTCTTCTGGGCTTTTTGTTACTTGTCTGAATTTATTAGAGTACCAGTCGTCTGTTTTGTCGTTTATATCTGCTTTCCGGTTTTTACGCTACATGCTAACGCGAATGCTATATTTTATATTGGTTCTCTTGATCTCGAGAGTGCACTATAACCTTCTAGATATGGCCTAAATTTTCGGATGGCCCAAACTACCGCTAGGCATTCTTTTTAGGATGCCGAGTATAGAGATTCTGTCCCGTTTAGGCTTCTGCTCGCGTATACTATTACGTAATTTATGCCGTTAATCGTTTGAGTAAGTACGGCTTCTAATCCCGTATTACTCGCATCGGCTTCGAGTAGGAAGGGTTGAGTAAAATCTGGGCAGCTTGATATTGGTGCTGATGTTAACAGGTCTTTTTTTTGGAAAGCCTCATATTTTAATCCCCAATCCCTCGTTTTATCTTTTTTCAATAATCTGTTAATAGGTTCTATTGTTTTGCAAAGTGTGGGATAAATTTTCTATATCAGCTTGCCATCTGTATTATGCGCTGTAATTGTTTAATATTTTTGGGTTTAGGGAATTCTAATATTGACTTAATTTTTTTCATCATCTATTTTCAATCCTTTATCGTTAACTTTAAAGCTTAAATATTTAATTTGTGAGCAGCCGAATACACATTTGTCGGGACTGATCGTTAAATTTGCATCGTTTATTTTATCTAGTACAATGTTCAAGTATTTTAAATGGTCATCGAAATTTTAAGTCACTATTACAATGTCGTTTGAATAGCAAAAAATGTTTGGTTTCAAGTTTGGAGTGATAATTTTGTCCATCAGTCTCTGAAAAGTGGCCGGAGCATTGGTCAGACCAAATGGCATCCTTTTGAATGTATACATGCCCTTTCCAGGGACTCTGAATTCTGTGATAGGTTTTGAACTTTCTACTAACGGAATTTGCAAATAAGCTAATTTTAAATCAATTTTGGAAATAAATTTTGCTGATCTCAAAGTGTCTAATATTTCTGTCATGAGTGGGATTAGGTAGAGGTTTTTCTTGTAATATTGGTAACCTTTCTAAAATCTAAACAGAATCTATAGTCTTTTCCCGGTTTCTTGATCTTCACTATGGAATTTGACCATTCGGAACATATATACATATAATCTTTCGTTGTGGTTTAACAATTAAATATTTTAATTTGGTTCAGGGAATTTTAATTAAAGTTTTAATTGCGTATTAAGTTGTTTGGGAGTTCGAAAATATGTTTATTTTTGCTCCCTGATTATTTGTTTTGAAAGTACGTCGCTTGACCTTGCTGTCGTGGATAAAGGATGCTTGTTGCGCGTGGTGTATCGTTACCGCGCTGCGAATTCTCGCCTTCTCGGGCGGTTGTGATTTTCGGCAAGCGTGAAAATCTATTCTTTTCTTTTTTGGGTTTTGATCTCTTTTTGCTAATTGTAATTTTATTCGAAATTTTAATACCCTAAAGTCGGGTTTCGTACTGAAAAGTACGATTCTCCATTTTTTAGGTTTGTAACTTATGGCCTTGATTCTAAACTAATTTTCTTTGAATGTTGGTTAATTTCCACTTGGTTTCAAAGTGACAATTTTCTTTTAAAATAACTTCCCTTTTTGGTTCCGTTTATCCTTTCGATCACGTCAAAATTTGCATTTTTGGGACATTCTGGTTGAATGTAAAGCTTCAAATTATATATCAAATTTCATTATGTACGACATTCATATTCAAGTTGAAAATGGCTAGAATATTGTATATTAGAAAATATAAGATAGATTGGCAGATGGCAAAGGTCAAGTATCATGCAAGAATGAGAGTCAAGAAGAGAGTCTGTTAGCAAAAAAAAAATGTTCCCTTCTTCTCAGTAGGTTAGAATTTTTTAGGAAAAGTGTGGGATTTTTTTGATTGGGCGCCAGATATTACGGGGGTAATGCCGAGGAGGGAAAATGGGAATCGGACAACCGAGAAGAAAGGTATAAGCAGTAAAACGAGTCGTGACTAAAGTAAAAGCAAAAGGTAGTTTATTTAAAATCTGCATTTGGGCCACAGTCGTGACGGGATGAAGGATCCTGTAGCATATAAATCGATCCAGGAACCGTCCGGATCGTCACTAGGTTCAGCGGCAGGTCGGCGAAGACAGGGCAGCTTCCGCAGGAACTCGTTGCCTCGGGAATAAGAGATAATCCACAGAAGGAAAGAACACGCGTGTCAAACAACAACAAAACGCAGCAACACTAACACCGAGATCACCCGGGAGACGAGAGATAGTTTTCGAGTGACGGCTGCTATCGATCAAGCAAGACTGGCGACGAGACGTTCCGACGCCCGCGACTTAAGGACCCATCGGGGGGTTTCGGTTCCTCTCGAGTGCGGCTCGGCAACCCTTTCGTGCACGACCGTGTCTGAGTTTCCTTTGATTGATAACAATTATGTTACAGCAATCGTATGCGCAAAGTCTTCTTAAAAGCCTAATAAGTTATGCCTTACATAGCTGAAATTTCTACTCCAATCTTATCTCAATCAACATCTTCTCATTTATATCAACATATAGATCTAATTTCATATCTGACGTATATGGTGTCGGCGCGCAACAAAGACAGTCATAGGAAATTCAGGGTTCTTTCTTTTAGTGTGCAAGAGGGTATTGATGAACGTATGATGTGAAATGAGTCTTTCAAGGTTACAAGGTGCCATATGATTTATGGTATTTCCAAGAAGCTTCGAATACGCTAACCCGCACTTGATACTGTGACGTCAGACACCATATCCTGTTCCATATTCTGGAGTGAAAAATTTCCATTCTCGGATACAAGTATTGATTTTCAATATCGATAGTGAGGTTCGGTTACAACACTGTGATTTGTACATAAAAATAAGGAGCGAAATCCATCTAACAGCCTTCTGTGCTCTAGCCGCGCGTTTGCTAATCGCACGGAAACAAGTGATCCAGAACACCCCCTACCTATCTACTCTCTGCGATAAAAATTTTTTAAATTTTATTCCGACCAGGCCCAATCTGAGGATATCCACATCATAAAGGACCCAAAAAGAAAATTGTAATTTGCAATATATTTACGAATCATAAAAATTTGAATATACATCAATATACAAATAAAGATACATGAATGTCGCAAGGGTGAATTATAAAATTGACTGTGTGATGTTCATATGAGTGTATGATTCTTATCGCTGGCTTACTTAATATGATTTTATGATTAGTGCATACGAGGGTGGATTGATAAGTTTCCGGCCTGACCAAGAAAAACAACGTTTTTAAGATTTTTTTTTTTTATTTCTCAACATAATCTCCTCCAAGGCTAATAC
>NC_046665.1:998025-1008243 GCF_010883055.1 Belonocnema kinseyi | reverse complement strand
GCTATCTAAGGATGGTACTATAGAACGCCACCTCAAGGTAGGCCTAGTGGCGCCATCTCTTGGTCAGGCCGGAAACTTATCAATCCACCCTCGTATTTAGTGTACTTCGTCAACTCTTTGAGTAGGGGGTAGTTTTTTAAATGTTAAGTGATGTTTTTGGAAAATTCATTTGGGGTCGTTGGAGAGCCTAAAATGAGCCTTTAATTTTGATTTACTCAATTTTAAGCTTAGTGTATATTTATTTTTTAGAGTAGTTTTTTTATGATAGGGGTTATTTTTGAAAAATTGGGCTATGGGTCATGCAAGAGACATTGTCGTGTTTGATATCAGTAGATAGGTCGAAGGCGTTCTGGATACAAATTTTCCGTACGATTAGCAACCTTGCGGCTAGAGCGCAGAAGGCTGTGATATGGGTTTCGCTCCTTGTTTTGATGTACGAATCACAGTGATGTATCCGATTCTCAATATCGATATTGAAAATCAATACTTGAATCCGGGAATGGAAATTTTTTTCACCCAAAAATATGAAACAGGAGATGATGTCTGATGTCACGGTATCAAGTCAGGGTCAGCGTATTCGATGCTTCTCGGAAATACCATAAATAATATATCACCTGGTAACCTTAAGGGACTTATTTCACACCATACGTTTATCAGTTCTAAAAAAAAAAACCTCTTGCGCGCTAAAACAAATAAGAGAACGTGTTGATGGATATACTATTATGAGGGAAATGTTAGCTATGTAGGTCGTAACTTATTAGGCTTTTAAAAAGACGTTGATGGACATACGATTGCGAGGATTTATTTATATAAACATCTAAGCTTCTCGGAAATACCATAAATCATATTAATTACTCAATAAATTTCGCCCTGAAAGACTCATGTCACACCATACGCTCCGACATCATATGCGTTAGAGATGAAATTATTTATACTTTTTTTTGTTGATATTAATGAGACGCTCAGGTGGCTATAAAATTATGGAAAAAATTTCAGCAATATAGTTCATAACGTATTAGGCTTTTAAGAAAACGTTGATGTACATATGATTACGAGGATTTATTTCTACAAACAAAATGAGTTGCTTAGACATTCTACAACTATGCTTCGCCCGTTTTGCATAATTTCTTTGATATTTTTAATAATAAATTCCTTAAAGGTTTTCCTTTGAGATTTACTGACAGGAAGTAAACGAATTCATTGTTCATACATTACATAAGTATGTACCATAACTTATATTAAATGCGTATCCACATGAGTGGATGAATATCCACATCTTTTTCTGTGGTTCCATCAGTTGATGAAAAACATAAATAACTTCAAATAAATTTAAATCTGAAAGTGTATATTATGTGTTGATTCAATTTTATTTTTAAAATGAATTTCGAAAAATATAAAAAAAGTTCTGCAAATCATGAAGACGAGATATGTACTTATACTTAAAAAGCAGCCTCCATCTTCTGAAGAAATTAGATGGTGGACGAACGAAAGAACTAGAAATATCAGACTATTAGACAAAATGCTGATGAAGATCAAGCATAATATCCATGGTAGAAAAACATGCGATTATTTCATTGATCGCTACTTTGAAGACAGCAAGTAGAAAATTCAAGAAGTTGCTGTAAATAGGAGCTGGTATGAATGAAGTTTCGGTGAAATTTCGAGAGATTTTTTGTCCGATTTTTTTTCAGGTTACAATAGGATTTTTTTGTTTTGTTTATTCGTTGTGGTCAAAATTTGGTCGTTGGCTTCTTGTTTTTTTTTTCTCAGGAGTTTACATCAGTGTGGGATGATGTGAAAAGTGACTTTCAAACGAGGATAAGTACTGGGGTAATATAGAATTTAATTCATAAAGATTTAAATACATATTTAGATGACTGCAAACGCATATTTATTCCGAGAATTAAAAACACATTAAATAATTTGGGTAATATTAAGGTTTGTGTTGAATTTACTGGGGGTTTTATGGCAATAGTAGGTGGTGAAGAAAAAATAGAGGACAAACATGTTTACTAAAAATGACCCTATTTTGATAACCACAAACATTGGTGGATGGTTCGAAGAAAAAGTTAGAGAACTTAAGGTTTAATATTAATAGATACGCACCTTTTCAGGTTGGGTCTTCAACTTTCATTGAATTATGTACCTGATTTTATACAAATGAAAAAAGCTGTGATCAATATTAAAAATAAAGATTCATATTGTTTTCTCTGGTCAGTAATGGCAGCTCCTCATCCTGCTAAAACTAATTCCAGTCTAACTAGTTCTTATCCTAACCTTGATGGTTAAGAACTCAAATATAATGATATCAAGTCTCCAATTACTCTTGAGGATATTCCGAAATTCGAAAAAATGAATGGGATGAGTATAAATGTATATGGATTAGAATTTGAAGAATATAGCAAGAAACAGGAAATTGTTTATTTTTTTTGAAGCTACGAAAAATCTAAAAACCCTACTATTTACCTTCTTATGATTGAAAATACTATATTTGATTCAGATATATAAGTCAATCATTTTGCTTTAATCAAAAATCCATCTAGACTAGTGAAATCACAAATAACAAAAGGTCATTGGAGCACTTATTTCAGTGAAAGGTGTTTGTGCAACTTTAAATTTGAAAAACCTTTTGAAAAACATAAAGTTACTTGTGATAAGCTGAATGATAATTGCACACTTATACTTCCCCCAGAAAAGGATAACATTAAAAAAAATTTTAATTATGAATATAAATAGAGGGTTCAATTTGCAGTATATGCTGATATAGAGTGTTTGTTAGAGCCAGTTACCAACATTCAAGGAAATGTTTATTAGAAACATATACCTGCAAGTGTTGCTTATTACAGAAAATACAGTTTTGATGACTCACAATTTGAACCTCAAGTTCATCGTGGAAAGGACTGAATCACGTGGTTTGGCATTGCGTTAAAAAAGTTAGCTGAGAAAGTAGATTTTTATTTTTTAAATCCTGTACCAATGGAATTCTTGACATTAAAGCAAGAGCATGATTTTCAAAAGGCAACATTTTCTCATATTTGCGAACAACATTTTAACAACGATGATGTTAAACATCGTGATCACGATCATTTCACAGGTAAATACTGTCGCCCTGCTCATGACAGGTGTAACGTAAATTACCAATAGTATTTCATAATTTATCCGGCTACGACTCTCATTTTTTTATAAAAGAATTGTCAAGAAGCTTTGAAGGTGATATCTCATTATTACCTATTAATAAAGAAAAATATATATCCTTCACAAAAGGGGTGCAAAATGCAAAAGTTAAACTGAGATTTACTAACTCTTTTAGATTTATGTCAAGTATCCTCTCCAAATAAGCTTCAAATCTTAGCAATGATGAAAAATTCATAACAAAAAAATATTATACGTAATATTGTACCAGCAAAGGAGGAATTTTATTCTAAGTTAAATGATAAGGGTATTTCAGATGAGGCTTATAATTATGCTTGCAAGGTTTGGGAAACATTTAATTAAAAAAACCTTAGGTGAATATTCGTATTTATATTTAAAAAATGATGTTTTTCTCATGGCAGACATTTTTCAAAAGTTTTAGATGTCGTTATATTGAAACATATAATTTAGATCCATTGCACTACTATACAGCACCAGAATCTTACATCACTTACTTGGATATTAGCAAATAATACGGCAAAGCTATGAATCAATATTTGCCCTATAATCATTTTAAATGGTTTGCCAATTTTGAAATCGTACTCAATTTTTTCAACATTGCAAACCAAAAATGAATTACATTCTCCATTATCAAAACTTAAAACAGTATTTAAAGTTGGGAATGAAAATTGTTAAAATTCACAGAGGTTTACAATTCAAACAAAAACCATGGTTAAAGGACTATATATTGCCTTGAATACTGAATTGAGAAAGCAGGAAACAAATGAATTTGAACAAAAAAATGTAAACTCATAAACAACTCAGTCTTTGGTAAGACCATGGAGAACGTAAGAAAGCACAAAGATGTTAGGTTAGTAACAAAGTGGGCGAGGAAGATGGGGTGCAAAAGCTTTGATTGCCAAATCAAACTTTCATAGCTGCACTATATTTGGTGAGGTCATGTTGATCATTGAAGTGAATAAAATTATCAATTAATTTAATAAACCAATTTATATCGGATTCGCTGTTCTTGACCTTTCAAAGATAATGATTTATAAAATTTATTAGAATTACATGAAGAGAACCTTCAATGGCAAAACAAAATTACTTTATACTGACACAGACAGCTTGATTTACAACACTACAGTTTCAAACTTTTATGATTATATTAAGAGACACAGAAAAATTTGATACTTCAGACTATCTACCAAATAATGTCTATGAAATTGAATTAATTAATAAAAAGTTCTTGGGGATCATGAAAGACGAATGCAACGAAAAAATTGTAACTGAATTTATTGGGTTAAGCTCGAAATTATATGCCTATACAGTTTTGGAGAATGATGAGTGAAACAAGAAAGCTAAAGGTATTAAAGCATCCACATTAAGGGCAATTAAGTTTGAGGACTACAAGCAAACTTTGTAACATTATCAAAGCTGGTGAAAGCAGAGGATGCTGTTTCCTCATACAACCGACACACTTCCATGGGGCTATTAAATTCAATCACAGGCGACAATGGATTAGGATAAACACTAATGTTCATTTTCGATGAATGAATTTAATTCTCAAAGGAGAGTTGATATTATTTACAGCGATTCTAAAACATGTATATATGTGTAGAAACAAGCTAGGCGAAAAATATGAGGAGTGATGTGGATATATGAATGGAGGAGTGAGAGAGATAGAGATAGACCAAGGACTAGTGTATAACCTTTGATGTATCAAATGTAGTCTATTATCTACATATTACAGTAACTGAAATATTTTTAAT
Source organism: Belonocnema kinseyi (assembly GCF_010883055.1). Classification (NCBI taxonomy): domain Eukaryota; kingdom Metazoa; phylum Arthropoda; class Insecta; order Hymenoptera; family Cynipidae; genus Belonocnema; species Belonocnema kinseyi. The sequence goes on along the minus strand of NC_046665.1, from coordinate 1,003,339 downwards.
TGGAAATAGTAACAAAAAGAATTGTATATGTAAATCGAAAAACTTTACAATTGTTTGTAGAATACAACTTATTGTAAATAAAAGAAAATCAATGGAATATGAATTGGTTTTTTTATTTAATGCAACTTGAAAATGATATTTTTTTAAGCAAATTCACTTCTAATTGAAAAAATCAATTCTAATCATTTTTTTAAAATGCTGTAGCTATCGGAGGTAACTTAATCCAACAGACTGAGTATACCAATGTCAACTATGTTCACCGATCAATTATTTGCTTACCTACTATTTGCACTTATTATTATAAAGACAAGGAACTCTGAAAAAACAACATAATTTTTTTTTCACTTTTTCAAAATATTGTGTTCAATAGAAAAAACCAGTACATTATACTTAAAAAATAAAGAGATTACATATATGCAACTAAACTATTTCTACTTGGTTAGAGTAGTTTTATACCAACTTTTTCACCACATCATTTACTGGTTTATACTCAACAATACTGTCATCCAAAATTAAGCAATATGCCGAGAAATATGCAGTATGATTAGAAATTTTCTTTTTCTTCGAATTCCATGCGAATATCTACCGGTCCAAATTTTAATGCTTTGTTTTGTTTCGAACAGTCAATTACCGTCAATGGAGCACATTGCAGAAAATGTTTCTTTGATATCAAAATCTGAGGTTATTTACCATAGTATGTTAATTAAAAATTCGCAAACATTGTATATAATAAAGCATACTGATTTTGATCAAAATCTAAATTTAAAATGCCGGATGAATGGCATTGAGAATTCAGAAAAAATTTCACATCAGATATTTTGCAATCATTAAAATAACTAGAATTTTTAGCACCATCATTTTTCTTATTTGTTTGAAATCCTAATATAACAAATCTAGGCTTTTCCTTCTGAATAGAAGTCTTTACGGTCCAGATATGTTTAGATGTGGTCGGCAGAAACTGGATATTCATACCCAGGAAAGGAAAATCATTTGAATTGGTGAATCTTTTTCAATATACTTCAGTAACTTGAATATCCATTGATCTGACAATCTCAGGTTTGGTAGTAACCACTCTACCTTAATAATTAAAATTTTTAAAGCTTCAACTGCGTCCCCTGTTGCTGCTGTTTGTATAATAGCGTTTGTATAATCTTTCGATCTAATCAATATGAGCTCATGCTTAGCATTAACGATTATTTTTTGATAATCTTCAGTAAAACCAAATATACTAAGAGGTATCGATACATCAAAATACCCATTGGCATTGTTTAATGCTTGTTCATTGGTAAAATCAAGCCATCCAGCGTATTCAAAAAATCTGCTCCTACTAGAATCCATGAAAACGTAATTTTTCGTAAAACTTGTAAGAGCCGCAATTTTGTTTTTATTAATCTTTATGACATTGAGCTCTTATCTTGCCTCTTCAAATAAATGACATATTGCACTATTAACTGAACTTCTGCTTGGTAACACACAATGATCTTGATTTTGCGCAGCAATTCGAATTTCATCACTGTTGTTAAAGGTTGAGGAGGCGTAGGGCTGATGTGCATGCACTTCACAATGAGCGATAGATTCGTGAAAAATAATGGGAGTTTCAATACTTAAAATTTCGCCCTCCATGACAAACAATTGAATGTCGATATACAAAGATACAGATGCAAGCACAAAAAAATCTTTTATCATTTTATTCTCTTCTTTTTGCTAAGGGCGAAACCTTGAAACCCAGCCTTGTCAGCAGCAGCACGTTTTGAGGTGTTATGCCTTTGCCAGCCTGTTGTCGGCTGATGCCGAAAAATCCCGATTATCGTAAAGACTTGATTTGTAGTCTGAGTGTTATAATTTCCCCACGAAAATTAACCAAATGCCCGCCTGGATCAACTACATGGAGCTGTATATGATCTATTGTCTTGATGGCGATTGGTAAGTAATGCGGTGGAACTTCACTATCTTACATCCTGGTGGTAGAACGGGTAAAAATTCATGAATAGTGTGCACTTTTTGACCATTGATGTACGATCCTGTAGTTATGATACATTCAACTCCGAGAGCATTTATTTTAATTATTGATACTGGTTGCTTAGATTTATGATAATTATAAGATTCCAATATTCTTGTTGTAAATCCCAATGAACTTGCAATTGAGTCTGATTTTTCAAAATTTATATCTCGATTGCAATGTATTTCATTTCGTAATGTATTATTATTAGGCTTAATATTAATTTCAATGCCCTTTTTACTCAAACATTCTGTATATAGCGCTGTATATAAACTATTTTATAACTTCCTGTAGGTATTTCAATTATTTCTTTACCCACGTAGAATTTATTTTGACCAATGTCTACATTGGGAATTGAGTTGAAGGTTAGAAGTTCAAGAAAACCAAGAGCGCAATTTTTGTCTGGAGACAACACAGTTGGAGGAAAATGCAGTAGAACCTCGATTATCTCGGATAATACGGAAGAAGTACAAAATTCAGAAGAGTCATCTATTTTCGATATATTTTAAATAGAAAGATAAATATAAACATTTAGCAAATAAAAGTAAACAACTTACGAATGTGGATTTATCTTTGTGGTACAAAACATTGTAACTAACGTGGCTCAAGGAAGTCGGAAATAGAGCACTGTTTCAATCTGCTCAATCGTTTTTTAGCTACAATATCTCGTCATCGTTTCACTAATAAGTGATCACTTGCAGTAGTTTCCGGATATTTTGCGATATATTTGAGCGATAGTTCGAGCGCATTTAATCCTTCTTAGTGGCTGATTTGCGGAGTTTCTTCCGTTTTGCTATGGATGAGCCCTGTTGCGCCTGTTAACGCGGAGCCTCAGATAATCGAAGGCTTTATAATCGAGGTTCTACAGTACTGATTTTCTAGGATCGAAGAATTGCCCGATAATGTTAGCGTCAATAAATCATCCATGATGACGGCTAGTCTGATCACGAGGAGCCTCATATAATCGAAGGCCGGATAATCGAGGTTCTACTGTACTGATCTTCTAGGATCGAAGAATTGCCCGATAATGTTAGCGTCCTTAAATCATCCATGATGAAGGCTAGTCTTTGATTGTCTTGAAATCATTAGCTTATATTTAAATAGATTATACATACTTTGAGCTTTTAATTTTTTACATAAAAATTTAAGGCATAAAGGTCCACACACAATTATATCATAATTTTGATATCTCTCTTGATTATATTTTACGCTACCAACACCTAAATACTTAAAGAGATCCAAAGGTGGCCTGAGGTCTCCAAAGCTATTAAAATAAATAATTTTATTGTTAAAAATTGTATACGCAACCCAATGAGTTCCTTAAATGTTTTTATCATCAAGGTTAACAATAGCACTTTCATATTTACGCAGACCACAGTCCGGTAATCCATTATGCATAAAAACACCTCGAAAATGTTTAATTTTTAAAGATTTTGCGAATTTAAGTAAACCTGCATCGGTTAATGCTCGGCGAGGTAGCGTCACTTTAGGTTTTTTGATTTGCACTTAAATCCTCCTCCTTGAGTATATGGTTTTATATGAAGTCTAATCCTCCTTTATCCGATTACAAATAAAGATCTTTCCCCACATCAATGGCTCTCATTGCTTCATTATGACGTTTTCTTTCTTCAAGCGGTCGTTTTGCAGCATTTGAATCACTAACAGCTTTAGCTATTCCCGTAGCTCCAACATTCAGCGCACCAGTAGCATTTCGACCAGCAAAGATGGGTATAAGAAAGGGTAGAAAACCACCTAATTTCTTTGGAACTGGTGAAATTCGAGGTTTCTTTACATTTCTTTTTCCACCAATCTTTTTTACAGCTGTACGTACACCTCTGAGAGCAGATTTAATGACAGTTTGAGCATCATTACTTGATACAATTGCTTTTTCAGCTGCTGTAACTATTTTTGTGAGTGTGGTAATAGATATTTTATTTTTGAAACCCATACCGAATTTTGGTGTTATTTCCATTGCATTAGTTATTCCACAAAAAGCTGCCTTTTCACCCAAGCCTGCGTCCTGAGCAAATAAACGTTTCCAAGCTTTTTCAGCTAGTACACTGTCAGCTGAGTTTCTAGCCTCTATAATTGCTCTATTTAGCAGGTCTTTGTCACGTCTTGCCTCTTTCGAGGATCGCTTACGTTTGACTGTAGGTTTGTCTCCGTGAACGATCATATCTGTTTGAGAGATACTTTCAGACTAAAGAGTGAACCTACATAAGCCTGATATTTACAATTTTTCATTTAGTCATAGTCAAGATGCAGTTTAAAGCACAACCTATAAAGCTGCTTATCGATAATTTCGATTCGGTTGTTCAAAATGAGAAAAAAGAAAAACGACATGGACATTTATTACCAAACAGTGTACGAGCAATATTTTGTGGACCTTTCAACTGTGTTTTTTACTCGGTAGCTAGCGTTGAGTACTATCCTGTTAATCAGCATGATGATGTTGTAATACCAAGTGAAGCTAATTAAAATTCAGTGTTTGTATTTGATGATGTAGCCTGTGAAAAGCAAGATAATATAAAAGCATTTTTTTTAATGGTTAGGCACAAGGACTTTAACTGTTTCTATTTGAGCCAGACATATGCTCGTATTCATAAACATCTTATGTGATAATGTTAATTTGCTTGTATTGTTTAAACAAGATGAGATGAATCTGAAGCATATATATGATGATCATGAGAATAGTGACATGCATTATTCAGAATATAAAGATATGTGTTTAGCTTACTGGTATGATAAGAATGGATTTGTTGTAATTGATAATGATAGAAATCCGAATGAAGGTAGATATAGAAAAGGTTTTGACTGTTTTGTTAATCTGGAAAAGCAATAAATATGTATGTAATGACTACACTTTGAACCTCTACGGCATTAACATGTCTGCACGTGATGACGGCTTTCATAAGCAAAAACATATTTTGCATAAAATTGCTAAAGCTGGTGAAGCGATTTGTCAAAACCATAGATTACTAAAGTTGGGTAAAGAAACAGTTGACCAGACACTAAATGATACCTTTAAGCCCATCATTACACCTTTTGAGAAAATAGTTCATGGTTTTTGAACTGTTAAAAGAATTCATCCAATCGAAAATGAAGTCAAGAATAAAATGAAAAATGAAATGAAGAGTGAATGAAGAAGATTCTGAGCAAGGATTTCAAAATGAAGATAAGGAGCGAAATGATCAAGATCATGAAACTTCATTCTTGTGAGTATACGATTTTGAGGTTTCAGGGATTTTAGAAACATCAGCCCCCTTTTTATCAAATGACATAGCAATTGATTATCTTCAAAAATTGGGAGAGAGA
>NC_046665.1:991096-997925 GCF_010883055.1 Belonocnema kinseyi | reverse complement strand
GTGTACGAAAATGATCTAAAAACAGGCTAATGATTGGAGATTCTTAAAAAAGTTTCAATAAAAATTTTATTAATATAGGTTCTGTAAGCTATCCAAAGACTGTGGGTTTAGTAGAACTTTTGTTTAAAAAGATACCAAATAGTATAGTGTAGTATAGTATAAATAGTATAGTATAGTATTTTTTTCGTGATATATGATTGACACAGATGCTAATAAATTAGACTAAATTTATTGTGATGATCCAAATGAATTGGTTGATAGACTACGTTTACTGTTAGCATCTCAAACAGCTGGAAATTTAAGTCGCACAAATAAAATTATGTCATTTATTGGAGAATTACGTGAGGATGGAATTATTTATTAATCAATGCTTTTGTCAATATTTTGATCATTTGCAAAATGAGTATCGATGTGTTCGGACGTCATATTAAGCGAGCTAAGTTGGAACGTTGAGGTCCACCAGGAGTGTGATTCAATTTCACCGACGATGGGCATCATGATATCGGAAAGAAACGCTGTGCAATCTAGTTGATGCAAAAGATTTAGATGATGCAGTAAATTTAAGTATAGTGCAACATGTGTTACAGCAAGAAATTCAGACTCTGCATGATGTCATAGCTTCCACGCGAACTGAAGTTGTTAACTCTAGAAACTTCCAAAAATAAAAGTTTACATATTTTAAAAGTTGATGTGGATTCGCTTAATATGACATCAACCTTGTGCCTCATCAATATTCAACAGTGATGAAATTCGGATTGCTTTTTAAAATCAGTGCAATTGTCTCCTGCCGGCCAAAAGTTCACTTTACGCACGTAGAAGAATCGTAAGATCTGATTTAGCACCATTGACAAACAAAATTTGAGTTTCTAATGTCATATGTCATTTGTTTGAAGAAGCAAGATATGAAATTAATGCAATATAAATTGATAGTAACAAAAATGATGGTCTCTCAAGTCTCATGAAAAATTATGTTTCTCTAATCCTAGGCAATCACGTTACATACATAACACTGTTTGGCTTGAAATGAGTGATAATAATGCACAACCACTAATCATCGCTACTGGTTACTTTGATGTAGCCATACCTGCCATATTTTAAAATATGAGACATTAGGACTTAGGGACTATGTAAACAGACTGAGTACGAGAGAAGGTCGTATTGCATGCGTAACAGTTGCGCCTGCAAGGCAGGGATTCGAACGAAATTTAGGGGCATTTTTGGATATTTGACAATTATTTCGAGAAATTTAAAAGAATTTGGCGAAAAACTAAGCTTAGTCTAAAAAATTATAAAAACATAATGAGCCTACGAAGGCACTATGTCAAAGTTATGTGTTAATCGTATTTTATATAAAAAAAGAACGGAAAGGTACATAACGAAACTTTCGTTACGTTCCTTTTTCTTTCTTTTCACATAAAACTTTGACGAAACACAAATTTGACAATGTGCCTCCGTAGCTGCATTATTTTTTGTGACTTTTCATACTTAGCATTATTTTCAGGTAAATTATATGGAATTTTAAGAAATAATTGGAAAATATCTGGGAATGCCCCTTAATTTCGTTCGAATCCCTGCCGCAAAGTGCCCTGCTGAGAATGCGGTTGCTTAGATTATCGTAAAGTCTCGTATTTTTCCAAGAAGAAAATAACTTTTTCATAACACATGTATCAAAAAGTTGACTGGCGATGCCCCCGTAGCGGGTCGAAAGTTGTGTTTTCAACCCTAGACTAGAAAGTTCAGAAAGGCGACTGTGAAATTCTATTTTATCTACAGTTGTCTGCAGCCATTCTCCCTCTTATCGAACGTCGTTTCGAGAATAGAGGCTAACTTCAGTCTCCACCTTCGATCGTGAACGATCGATGTTTTCAGCTATAACTGTAGCGTGCTCGTCTCGCCACTGTTTTCAAAATAAATAACTTAAACTTTTAACTTGTTTTATGAATAACCCACAAAAATTAACTATTAATTTGTATTAGAAAGAGCAATTTTTCTTTTATCCAATACAAATTTTCGCGGAACTTTGACTAGAGTAGCTTGCATCCTCTCCATTGCGCTTGTGTTAGAGCAGAACGAACAAAAAAATCAATAACTGCTTATAACCTCATCGATATCACGTCTTAATTGGTAAACAGTAGACAATCAACGAAAATGTCGGTACTTGGTTCTGTGAAGCTGATCGATAAAGTTGAAAACAATTTTTTTTACTTCTTATTGTAAGTACGGGGGTGTTAATAATTTTTTTATTCAAATCAGGATTGAAATCAGAGTGCAGGGGGCTTTGCCCCCTGCCCCCAGTTACTCTCCAGTGTGTCATTCTAATCTCTATCTGTCATTGACTACGTATTTACAAACAATAATACCTTTGATGAGACGCAAAGAAGCTTCAGGCATTTCAAGTCAAATTTTCGATATATTTTTTATGAAAAATTGTGTGCGCAACTCGGGGCGAGGCAATATACTATTTAAACATTCAAGTACAACTTTTTTCTCATTGAAAGTAGATACAACACTATTAAAAGCCAAAAATGTGTAATTTGCTTCAAGAATCATGTGGGTCCGTTCCTTTGAGTATTCGGAAATGATAGTATGATTACTGTACATTATCACCTTTCATTCGCCAGGAAATACTCGCTAATCATCTGAACATTGTGAAACTCTGTATAAGTATTGGCAAAACCTTCACCTGAAACATGCATGTTGCCTCCTATTTTTAAAATTTTTTTCTGTCTGGATTTTCGCGAAAATCTGTACAAAAATCGAGGTGTCTTTATTTTTTGGACAGATAGATAGTAAGCATGAACTTATTTCGACAAGATCAAAAAGTGATGCAAATGCCACCTTGCAAGCAGCGCCCATTGAGCAGTATAAAATTAAAATAAATAAAATACAGTGGTTAATGCCCTAGCGTTAGACCGTGAGATTCATGGAAATTTCAGTTGCTAAAATATATTGAAAAAGATTCGCCTATTCTACTAAATTTTCGTACTGTGGAACTGTATGAATATTCTCTACTTCCAACTACTTTGAACCATATTTGGACTGCAAAAACCTGAACACAATTGGAAAACTCGAGATTTGTTATAATTTGATTTCAAAGAAACTGAAAAAATAATGCTATAAGAAACTCTAGCAACTTTGATAATTGCAATTTGACTAAATTAAGACTACTTTTTAATGACCAGTGCTATCCTTATAGTGACTTGAATCTTATTAATAATCAAAATCGATATGGTATTCTTTATGAAATGTATACAAACTTTCAAGCTTATTACTATGGTAAGGAGCCGCAACCATTGCTGTCAAAATGAGAATTTATAGAGTATAGTATAGTAATAATAGTTATAATAATGTATAGAGCTGTAAGATAAATAACTCATTGAAATACAGACCAGTTGACGTTCGTTTGGAAGTTCAAACTAGTGAAAAATTTCCCTCTCAAACAACGGCATATTGCTTAATTTTGCATGCTCGTATAGTTCAGCATAAACAAATAATTAGTGTAGTGAAAAAGTTGGTATAAAACTGCGGCATATGAAAAACTGATTACACCATCTTTTTCCTCGTCCCAAAAAAAATAAAAACCGAATTTTTAAATATTATTGGCCATAAACAAGGTTCCAGAATCTCGCTAGCTATATTTTGCTACGTTCAAACACCTTTTTTTGTTATATTGTGCAATTTCAAGAAGAACAACATAGTTTGCACCACCATTGAATATTTTTTCTGGCAGTAAAAAGCGTCAAAAGTCGATAGAAACTTGAATTTTTCGGAATTTTGACCGTCTATGAATCTCTACATACTTTAAATCATCTTTTCGTTATTCTATTATCTACTTTCATTTTATGTGGCTCGTATTTTTTATTATAATGAGAAAAAATAAAGTTACTTTACGTCCAATAATTTTTTATCTGTAAAAAACGTTAAAATTCGGGTAGGAACCCTTTTTTTGGGCTTTTGACTAAGTTTAAGCCTTCATACTTTCCAGGCCGGATACCTGATGTTTCAAATACTTTTTTACGCCTTGATGCTACAATATTGCGTTTTGCAAACCAATTCTGTTTATATAACCAATAAAAGTCACGATATCGATCGTCCTTTACGAATATATGAAAGATCATAATTATCTTTTTCTTCTTCATGTATTCTAAACTAATTATTTCGATTTTCCAACTACAGTCGAACCTCGGACACTGTAGCTTTGGACACTGTCACACCTCGGACACTGTCATCAGCTGTTTCGCGGACAATGTAAGAATCAAGTGATTAGCCTAGTGCCGTCACATCCTCGAAGCCCCTTCTTTGAGATATGTAGTACATATGTACTTAATTTTGGAGAATAAGTTAAGTGAAAAGTGCAATTTAAATTTTTCCTAATTGAAATTTTATATTTTAACTTTATCGGACTTCGAAATGTCTGAAGTCGCTTACACTAGCTGACGCGCAAGCAGTCGAGATAATGCAGGTTGTAGGTTAAATTACGTTGACTTTGGAGGTTTTTTATTGGTTTTGTGCAATAATAATGGGATATATATTTATGAAGTTATCACACTAAATCTCTGTTCTTAACATTATTGAGCTAAGTGAAAACATCTGGTCGAACTCGTTTTTTATAGTAGCAGTTAAAACAATCCACATTTATTAGAACTTTTCGCTCGAAGAATTTTAAGTAAAAACATTATTATAGTAATAAGGATTTCTTACGAATAGCATGCAATTAGCTTTAGTACATATTATAATATTTATTTAAAAAAGAAATCAATGAAAGGAACAATGTTTATTCATGTCATAAAGAACCTAAGAAAACCCTGTTAAGTCGAACTATGCCGGCATATTTTGTTTTTCTGGCTAATGGATGTGTACAATATTCAATTCTAAAGTTACTAATTACAATAAATATCAATTCGGCACAAGCAAATATGAGTACAAATGAAAATTTAAAAATCTATTTTAATTATTGTAAAAAAAACAAATTTTATACCATAACATCAGTATACTATCAGAGGACCTGCAAAATATCGCAACGACACGGTCCTGTAACTCGACGCCGATTGGCTGAGGGGTGAGCTTACAGTTTCCGATACGCCCGATCCCGATGGGTGACAGTGTTCGAGCTTCGACTGTACTTCAAATATCTGTTGTTTCTATTTTTTACATTTGGGGATTGATACAATTATAATGATAGGATTTTTTTAGTCATAATATCAAGTAGCCCAATTTTTGCAATAATTAATTTTTCTCCACTTTTAAACAATAAAAAAGAACATACATAGTTAGAGCTATTCTATTTATTATAGACAAAATCAAATAATATGCATATAATTACATTCTCGACCAACGAAAAATGTGGCTCATGTAATAAAACTATTATTAACCAGTCGTCGAACTAAAATACAATGTAGGTTCGATGAAACTTAACAGTCGCGAACATAATATGTTATTTGAAAAAAAAAAAAAAACATTTTCGTTACTCTTTTCTGTCTGAATGTAAGTAGCAAAAATTATTATAATTTATCAAAACTATTCATAACTAACAATCAGAAAAAAATACGAGAAAAATATTATAGAAATATTTTTATAATATTTTTCTCGTTTTTTTTCTGACGATTAAAGTGTATGTTAAAGTTATGAATTAAAATTATGAATAGTTATTTTAATATTAAAATAAAAATATAATTATAATCAAAAATTAAAATAATTAATATTTTTAATACATTTGAAATAATGTTGTACCAAACTGTATTTTGAGCTCCATATAAGCTTACAACTTATACTCCATTAATAAGATACACTTTTGTGAACTATAATTAAACCACTTGCACTTTTCAGTACATGGCTAAGATAGCATCATGCGGTAAAACAATGAAGAAGACTAATGCGAAGGCGTCTATAGTATTGTGCACAACAACTCAGACCGAATATTCCATTCTTATCACGGGCCATTCCAGCGTTTTGTCATGCGGACCATTCTGCCGTTTGGCGCTAGGGTAACATTGACGGCCACGTACCAATGCCACTTTTCTTATAAGTTCCATGAAATATAATTGTGAAATTGACGCTAGCGAGATTCTAGAACCTTGTTTATGGTCAAAATATTAAAAAATGCTGTTTTTATTTTTTTGGGTGCGTTCTACCAAATTTAAATACCTGAAAAAATTTACACATATTTGTGGGGTGCCAAAAAACAATATATATTTTTTATAGCGTTGAGTCGATCGCTGTATTAAAAAAAAATTTGAAATTTTTAAAGCGCTGTAAAAATTTGAATTTCGCGACAAAATTTTTAAAAAGGATTTTGTTTTTTAGGGCTTGAAAAACTCTATAATTTAAAAAAAAAGAATATTCTAGCTCAAAATTGACCGAGATATCGGCAAAAAACTGAAAATCACATTATACGGTTTTTAGGGACGAAACATGACTTTTAAGTTCTGAAAATTGTTTTTTTTTTCGGCACTTTTTAACGAGGAACAAGATGGTGTAATCAGTTTTTCCTATGCCACAGGGGCAGTTTTGACCATCTTATCCTGCTAGACCCTTCGTCTCGAAAGAATTGTCTTTATTGCCAATCTGTGATGATACAGTCAAAAAGTCATACTCTTTTCTCTTCCAATCACCCTGCAAGTGGAGCAACGTTCCGTCCAATTATAAGTCTATAAATATTTAGGTGGTGCGAATTAACTATATTCACTTTGAATGCACTAGAGAATCTTTCAATCACTCTATTTTACTCTGGAGTAAAATATGCGGAGTTGAATGTATTCGATACTGAGTCGATTTCATGCTCCGAAAAATGACGCTTTCGACTCCGCTAGTCATTTTTATAGTCTTTATG
>NC_046665.1:979303-990996 GCF_010883055.1 Belonocnema kinseyi | reverse complement strand
GAAGTTTGTCGGTTGTACAAGGAAGCAGCATCCTCTTATCATCTCGCCAGCTGAGAACAATCTTGTTTTGCTTAATCGAGTGCACTTTATGTTTTCAGCTTCAAATTAACCGCTGAGGGCGAATAAGAGGTTGATAGTGTAACAAAATTTGCTTGTAGTTGTCAAAAGTTATTTTCCTCAATATGGATGCTTTAATACCTTTAGCTTTCTTGTTTCCTTCATCATTTCCCAAAACTTTATAGGCATACAATTTTGATATTAACCCAATAAATTCAGTTACAATTTTTCCGTTGCATTTATCTTTTATGAGCCCCAAGAATTTTTTGTTCAGCAATTTACTTTCATACAAATTATTTGGTTGATAGTCTGAAGTGCCAAATTTATCTGAGTCTCATTTAATATAATCATAAAAGTTTAGAACTGTAGTATGGTAAATCAAACTATCTGTTGCAGTTTTAAAGTAATTTTGTTTTGTCCTTGAAGGTATGCAATTATTAGTCAGATTATACAAATCAGCTTTATGTTTTCCCAGGAGATATTTCAAATTTGAAGTAACAGAAACACCTGTCACAAAAAGGAGTGCGCCAATGGTCATTTTTTATGTGATTCCAATAGTCTAGGTAGATTTTTTATAAAGGAAAAATAAAACACTTCTGTATCTGGATCAAAGTTAGTATTTTCAATCATAAGGAGAATAATGGGTTCTCTAGATTTTTGTTGGGTTAATAAAACTGGAACAATTCCTGTTTCTTGCCATATCCATCAAATTCTAATCCATATACATTTGTACATGTATACTTAAACTATTCATTTTTTTCAAATTTCGGAATATCCTCCACAGTAATTGGAAACCTGATAACATTATGTTTGAGTTTCTATTACTGAATAGAGAAAAAAATATGAATTTTTATTTTTAATATTTATCACAGCTTTCTTTCTTTGTATAAAATTAGTTCATTCAATGCAAGTTAAAGAGACAACCTGAAAAGAGGCGTATCTATTAATACTAACTCATAAGTTTATGATTTCTATCAAACTCAAAACCGAATCTCTTGTTTTTAGCTTATAAATTTTAACTTAAACCTGTTCTCTGATTTTGTCTTAGAACCATTCACCAATATTTTTGGTTGTCAAAATAGTGTCATTTTTAGTACAAACACTTTTTTTATCTACTTTTTCTTCACCAGCTAAATCTTAATATTACCCAAACTATTTAATTAATTTTTAATTCGCGGAGTGAACATGTGTTTGCAGTAATCTAAAACTGTGTTTAAATATTTATGAATTAAATTTGATATTAACCTATTTCTTATCTTTGTTTGAAATGCCCTTTCCAGGTCATCCCAAATTATTCTCTCTCGAAGCTTCATTGAAGCTTCACTCATACCAGCTCTTCTTTTCAGCAATATCTTGAATTTTAAGTTTTTTAAAGTTATGCAAGTTTATTTTTAACTGATGGAATCACAGAAAAAATTGTACTGATAAAATTGTAAATGATACAATAAAGAGTAAACCTCTTCTACATAGCACTAATATTGGAGAAATACGGCAACCCTGTTACTAATGACTCATGGAATTATGATGATGTCATCAATAAAGAATGTTGTTAATTTGATGCGTTAAGATTATTTTTTATGACATGTGACACTCATGCAGATACCCATTTAATATAAGTTATGACCTAGATCGTTGAAATATATACATTATATGAAATATGACGCCTCTATCACATGATGTCGACAACCATCAAATAGACGAATAGTTGGGGATGTTTAAAAAATGTATTTGTTTATAGAAATAAATCCTCCTAATCGTATGCCTAACATTGCTTCATTGGTTAAAACATAAAGATCTAATTTCATCTCTGGTTTACGGCGACGGCGCGTAAAAGGCAGCCATGAGTCATTGAGACAATAACAGATCTTGAACATTTTTAGTGTAAGCTGACAGCATTGCCATAAACATTCAATATATAAATTATATAATTTTGGGGCGAACATCTTCAATTCCGAAGATAGCAGATATTAACAGCTTGATATTGTGACGTCAGATATCATATCCTATTCAATATTTTTGGGTGAAAAAGTTTAATTCCCGGATTCAAACATTGATTTTCAATGTTGATAGGGAGAATCGGATACTTCAACACTCTGATTTGTAAGTCAGCTCAAGGAGCGAAACCAATCTCACAGCCTTCTACGCTCTAGCCGCAAGTTTGCTAATCGCATGGAAGATTATTCCATAATATGCCCTACCCATCTACTATCGTCAACTTTAGCAACATTACATAACCTCTTTTTATCTATATTATAATAGCCATCAGGTTTAGTCTTGAATCCAATTCCCGAAAGATCTCTACTCATAGACTCAGCTCGTTTGAAATTACTTGGAAATACTTCGAGCCTCATCGAGAGAATGCAATAAATTTCGAGAGACGTTGTTTAATAAATAATTTCATCTTAATGTAATTCTTCATTGATTGGTATAATTTCGTTTTGTACCACTACGATTTCCAGCTGCTTGGGAAGCTAAGAATAATTGAAGTCGATCTGTTCACTCATTGGGGATTATCCAAGTAAATATAACTCTTCTGTTTTTTCCCCTCTTCAACAACCATCTACGATTAAATAACACTGCTTCCGGATGAAGAGCTCTTCTTACTTTCTCGTTTTTTTGAAGATTTAGAAGAGGATGAAGATGTTACATTTTATGAAAAAATTTTAATTAAAATTTCTATTCTGACGTACCGTTTTATGTCTATTGTAATGTTTGCGACACGCACTTGTTGTATTTATAATATAAAGATAATTTTCAAAATCATTTTCACTCACATAGATGTCTTTAAGTACTTTCTTGAAGATGAGTTTATGTAAGCCTTTAGTTTGAGGTGAATTTAAACCACCTACATTGATAGAGTTTCCATAAAAACTTAAGCCAGCTACCTAGTTTCTCCAGTGATGAAGCAATCGGTTTAAATGTATTGTTTAAATTGATTTTGGCTCTTTCTCTTCGCAATTTAAATATTTTATATAGGATTTACTTGCCTACGTTTATGCAACCATCAAATCGTTTTCTCTATCTATCAAAATTTAATTCACTATCTTTATCGATCTCAAAAAATCCATGTATATGGGTGTTTCAGTATACTATAGGGGAGACTACCGTACAATAAAAAGGGCAAAACTCAACAGCATTTAATTGCATCAGTTTCCAAAAATGAAGAAAAATTTTCATTTTTTAATAACACCTATAAATTCTATTAAATATTCTTATATAAATCTGAAATGTTTCATTCCGATAAAAAGTATGAATAATGAAGAAAGGAAATTTTTTTTCATATTAAAAATTAATTTTTTGCTCTAATACATTAATTATTTGCAACATTTCAATAAAATTCATGAAAAAAGTATGGCATGCTTGCTTAAATGGTATAGTCAAACCTGTATTCAGTGTTTCTGGAGTTAATAATTCTGAGAATTGACGCTGCACGGTGGGGATTGGTGAGAGGCGTTTCTTTGCTCATTCAAGCGTCATGAAACTGAGCGAGAAACAAAAAAGAGAAAAAACAGGAGAGAGACAAAATAGTTCCGAGCAAAAAAGGCCTTTATATTATCCTGTTTCTCGCAAGCTGTGTTATTTAATACGAACATTGAATTGGATTTTGACTCTTTCTGTGTGATCACTTCTTAATGCTCATCAAATGGAAAGTACTCAATGTCATCTACAGACTGCAGAATCGTGTCAAAGAACTCACATTCTGGTTGATTAAACGTCTTTGAGTAAACATATATGTTCTCAAGTCCTAATCCATTTAGAAGTTATATTAGACCAAGAAGGGCGTTAGTCCCTCCCCCTCCCCCGATTGTATGGCCCACAAAATGCTCCACGTATATTGTTTGGCAGTAAATCACCATGTCGCTTCTATTCTTCATTGTTATGCGGATGCGCAAGTACATGAAAGCATAAAATTGGTTTTTTTTATCGTCTGCGTTTTAAACTCCATAACGTTCAAGCTATTACTGGCGCAAAACTCTAAATAAGACATATAGATTAACGCTTAGTCGTAAGGTAAAGTCATACTGATATGATTGTGCTCGTGGAGAAAAAAATCTATTCGGTCGTCGAAGGACCTTGGAGGAGGCTACACGCGGCAATGGATCCAAATAGGGGATTTTAGATTCGGTAAAATTACCCATGTCTCGTACAGGCAAATGATGTCCGAGCTGAGTACGTAATTTGGGATATCGAAAAAAATTGGAAAGGCTGTGAGCATTCCAGAGCAAGATGCGAAGTTTTTTGTATTTAGGAGATCGGCATAAGAACTCCTGAATAATGTCTTTATTATCTGCTGCAAGTTGCTAAGCCTTACCATCCTTAGTAGACCCTTCGTTCCCCCGCGCGGCAAATGCGATTTTGATTGACCCTGGAAAAATAAGACTTTTAACCTTAACCCTTAATGGTCCCTATGGGGTCGTTAGTGCTCTGACACTTTATATTGAAATTTACGAAGTTCGTTCTTCAGTTTTTAATTTTTTTCCATGTCTTAAAATTAAAAAAATCATTTAACAAGTAAAATTATCTTATAACAATACACTTAAGGGAATGCCCAAAAAAATTTCACGCCAAAATATTCAAAAGCTTCTACCTTTAAGGGTTAAATCTAGGTCTCGATTCGGGTGGAATAATAGCCCCCCCCCCCCCCCGACGACCAGGTCACGGAGCTAAATGTGAAGAATATAGAGTACCTTTAAGACCAAAATCATTATTGCATCAACCTATCGTGAAACCGACCACCTTTGTTCTTTCGCGCCTGGTCCTGAAATCGCATTCCTCTTCGCTGCACGTAAATAAAATAATATTTAAACCATGTGGGGTATTAGCCGATTCTCCACTTATTTAGCCATGTACTATTTTGGTCCTGTAAACAAATTGAGCCCATTCGCTGAAAAATAGCCAAACTCTGAATATGTTTATGAAAATTGTTTTAAACAATTAATAATTCTTCGGAATTTGCAAAGCATCATTAAAAAAGTCACCGGAAAAACATTCTTAGTTAGTTCCGTGAACGAATTGAACCTATTGGTTAACTAATAGCGGAACTATGATATGCTTATGAAAATTCTTTAAATAATTAATAATTCTTAGGAATTTTCTAAGCATCATAGAAAACAGTGATAGACAAAACATTGTTAGTTGTATACGTAACAAGTTGAACATTTTGGCTGAAAAATAGCCAAACTAAAGTCGGGAAGAATGGAAGATATGCTACTGGATGAAAAGGGATGGGAAAGAGTAAGGGGAAGGTTACCAAGAGGTTAGGAATGGCAAGTGCAAAATGCAAAGGGGAAGAATAAAAAGGGCAGAGCAATGGGAGGAATGGTGATGCGAGTAAGGAATGAGTGTTTAACAGGGAAAGATAAGAAAGAGAGGAAAGAACAAAAAGAAGGATAAATAGTAGAAGAGGTAAAGATGGGAAGAGGAGAGTGAAAGGTAGTGGGGGCTTATGTGAAAGGTCATATACAGGAGAAAGCAGAGGAGATGAAAGAAAACAATGGAGGAGTTAAGACGGTTTCTTTTAAACGGAAATATAGAGGGAGATGAGGAAGGAGAATATACACGCTCAAGAGGTGAAAGGGGAACGGTAATTGATTATGTGATAGTGGATAATGAGGTAAGAGAGAAGGCCAAGAAACTAGAGGCAGTTGATTATATTGATTCGGACCACTTTCCCTTAATAGTGATATTACAAGGACAAGAAAGTAATAACAATATGAATAAAAGGGGGGCGAAGGTAAAAAGTGTAGGAAGAGGGGAGTGGTTAAGGGAAGGAAAAAAAATTTAGAGAAAATGGACGGGGAAATATGGACGAGGAGATGAAAAAAATTATAGAAATAAAAATAGGATTAGAGTGCACAAATAAAGATGAAGTTAGTAAAGGGGGGAATAGAAGAACGCTAGGATGGAAGAAGAGGTATGGAATGTAGTAAATAGAGAAAGAAAACGAAGAAAAAGAGTAGACCAATATATTGAAATGGTAGAAAGGAAGAAATATTTTTTGGATTTGCTACGAGAAGTAGAGAGAAAAGTTAGAAAGGCAGGAAAATATGGTCGAGAAAGATATGAGGAAGAAGACATAGCAAGGGAAGAAGTATTTCAGGTTTTAGGAATAATGAAGGATGGAAAGGCACCTGGTATAGATGAGATTCCAAATAAAGTATGGAAATATGGATGGTAGGAACTAGATGAATGGGAATGGATAATGTGTAATCTAGTATGGACAGGAGAGGGGTGGCCAGAGTTATGAAAAGAAGGAGTAGGAGTGGAATAGGTTAATGGACAGCATATATGTTCTAAACTATCTAGTAAATAAGAGAAGTAAAAGTGAAAAAGAGGCAATGATAGCAATGTTCGTGGAAGGGAATAAACGTAGAAGAAGTAAAAGAGTTTAAATATTCAGGATATTTGAGAAGAAGCTGGGGACGGACAGGGAGAACAGTTGGCGAGAAAGTGTTTGATTGTGGTAGAAGTGAGGAGAGGGAGGGCGATCGAATTAAAGAGATGGGAAGAAGAAAGGAGGGAGTTCTTTAATGCTATAGAAATAGAAGACATAACTGGAGTAAATTATGCAAAATTAAAATAAAGGAGAAGGAAAGACAATTAATAGAAATATGGGGGATGATTGTGGAATAAAAATACAACAAATGGTATACTATGATAAAAAAGGAAGGTGTACCAAAGTGTTTTACAAAATGTGATGGGGAGAGAGAAGGTGGGCCAGAATAACAAGATTTCGATTGGGAAACGAGGTAATGGAGAGGATGTATTGGGAAAAAGAAGAAAACAGAAAGTGTAGAATATGTGAATGGGAGGAGGAAACATGGGAGCATGTATGGGAACGATGTAGGAGAGGAATGGAAGGTAAAGGATGCTGTCAAGAGAATGTGGTTAAGATTCGAGAAGAGGATGGTATAAAAAAGTGAAATAAAAAGGAAACGGAAGTCGCTTATATTAGAAGCCCGAAGATTGTAAGTAATGCTAATGTAAAAGTTAAGTATACTAATATATATATATATATATATATATATTAAAAAATTTGTCATAAGGATAACCGCAGGATTTCGCCGGGAGCGGGTGCTAATCTGGAAAATTGCACCCGCTCCCAGCGAAATCGCGGTAAAATTTCAGTCACAACCATGTCTCACGACCGTGAGATAGGTGGTTACAGTCTGTAAAGGAATCAATACGACGATTCAGCAAAAGCCTCGTGCAACCTAAGAACACGGAGCGACCCCAGGACTATCGCCTTCTGTATTTTTTCCGCAAGTGTTTTAGCATATTGTTGACACGCAGGGATGCTTTTTAAGCCATTAACAAGTGAAAGTTTGGCACCTCCAAGAGCGCCGTTGATAAGGACGATTAGTTTAACAGAATATTCCGGGTACAATCGTTGCAACTCCCTTATAAGGTCTCTATACCTCTCTTTTTTCATTCTCCTTAGCTATGATGTTTTTGTCAGCTGATGCCGAAAATTCGAGAACGAACATGGTTCGCTTGTCGAAGTCCAGAAGAACCATATCTGGCCTCGAGCGTGGAACAGAAACAATTGTCGAGAATATAAAGTTCTAGTATATGCCGCATTTCCCCTTCTCGACAATTGAATCGATTTCCCTAGAAGCATTTAGAGGAGCGATATTAAGTTTTATGCCGTAAGAGTGACAGAGATGGTAATAAAGCACTCTTAGTGCCGCATTGTGCCTTTGGATGTAGGTCGTTCCCGCATGAGTTGGACAACTAGATAGTATGTGAGCTAAATGCACGGGGTGTGCATGGCACGCTCTGCAGCTATCATCGGGAATATCTTGGCTCAAAATGTGGCGACGGTATGTTAAGGTGGGAATGACAACGTCTTAGCATGCCAAAATGAAACCCTTTGTACCAGACTTCAATCCGGGCGATTTAAGGAAAGAAAACGTTAGCTCACACGACATTGACTGATCCTCCAAATTTCTGTGAGAGGTACCGTGCATCCTGTTATCGAGGAGCTGTTCACGAAAGTTTTTCTCTTGTGCTTTCTTAATCCGGGCTTTCAGGAGTGAGTACTCGAGATAGATAAGATTTGATGCATTTTGCTCACCCCTAATTCTGAAGTTGAGTCCGAGTGTTTCAGCAGCCTTCTCCGCTGCTTTGTACAGAAGCGTTCCTTTGCCCACTTCTTCGTGTTTCCTGACCATTCTAAGAAGAGCGTCTTTTCCATTTGCGACTCTTAATTGCTGTACCCAGAATAATCCTGTTGTGAAGACATTCAAGACTCAATATTCCGAGACCACCTTGACGGCGTGAGATGTACAGTCGCGGAACAGAAGACTTAAAATGCAGGCATTTGTTCATGTGCATAACCTTTCTTGTCCCGATATCAAGGGATCTGAGTTCGTTCTTCGACAATGGAACTACTCCAAATGAATAGAGTACTACCGGGGCAGCAAGCATGTTCGTTGCAGATAATTTGTTCCTCACCGACAGTTCCGAAGACCAAATCTGCCGGATGAGACGTTTGTATCTGCTTCGGAGCGTATCCTTTATAGATGTCACATCCTGAATGCGGCTCTGTGGCACGCACAGGTATGTATAAGTCTCTTCAACGCAAAGGTGCCGTATAGCGCGTCTACCAACGAGCTCAAGATCTTCAGGGATGCCATTAAGTTTTCCTTGCTTCAAATAAACCTTGGCGCATTTATCTACCTCAAATTCCATTCGAATTTCCTGAGTATATCGGTCGACAATCCCTATAGCTAGATGTAGTTGCTCTTTGTTGTACTTTCGATCTGCAGATTTGCCGCACAAGTACCCGTCGGAAACAGGTTATAAATTGTAATTTGAAAATAAACTGTACGTATAATTACTAGCTGATTGTAAATATCACCAAAGCTTTTTTTGCAGTGTATGCTTTTTATTATTCAGATGATTATGAATAAATTGTACTAATTGTATAAATTTAAGAAAAGTAATGATTTTATTATTTTAATTATTATAAATTACCTCAAACATAACACTTCGTCCTCATAAATTTTAATCCGAGTAAATTTTGAAACTTGATTCATAACTTGCATTGATGAATGTACTTTTTTTTTAAATCTAATCATGGTAAAGATTGTAAAAATATGAAAAATGCAATAGTAAATGCACTTTTATCATTTGGGATTTATTATGACTTTCATGATTTATTTAATAGTGCGCCAAAAATACGTAAACCTTCCATATTCAATTAAAAGAATATTTAAAAAAAGCGATAATAAATTGTTTAAGCAATGCCATCATGTTTTTAACAAAATATACTACTGCTTGAAATCTTTCAATATTATGTTGAATTCAGAAGATACGATTTGGAAAATATGTTTTCTAAGGTTATCGAAAAAAAATTCTAGAGCAACTAAAAATTGTTTGAACAAATAGAGAGTTTTTGAATAATTAACATAAAAACATAAAATGATTTTAAAAAATTACGACTTTAAACAATGATCAGATAATACGATTATTTTGTACATTTTTTGGGAATAAATAATTACTTTAGTAATAATTAAGTTTAGTTAAACAATGAAATATTGTTTAAAAAGTAATAGAAAATATTTCAATTCTCTCCGTGTATTTATTTGTATGAAACAGACGACAGAAATTGCTGAAAATTAATAATAATACATAAAAATGTAGTTTTTTAATTTTTGGGTCATATTTGGGGCGATGCAGGGATGGGGCAAAAATGAAAGGTACTGGTATTTTTATATTTCGTAGACATTCCTCTACAATCCGCACAAAACTTGTCACGTTTAGATGAAACCCTTGATTATGAGTTCAATTTATCCAAAATATCCCCATGCTAATCAAATGGGATTTTGAATTGCTCGATGGCACGTGTTCATATTAGAATTTCGACAAAAGTTACTGATATATTTGCTCCGAAAATAGAAAATGGATGGGGGAACTTAACCTCTAGAATGAAAAAAATTTTTGCAATGCGTTTGTAGACCACTCCAATATATATATATATATTGTAATAAGGTTTTAAAACTTTATTAACAAAGATACGAAAAAACTCCACGGGGTCTCCCCGAAGCTAGGACCAAGGAAGACAAAAGTCACATTCGCGCTTTGAAAGAAATAACCTCAAGCCAACTCTAAGTCAATCTCATAGTATTAAGAATAGAATTAGCTAATTATCGATATTAATGTTAATATAAGCAAGAATAGAACCGTAAAAGCGAATATCAGAGAAGCCGGACACATCCCTCGTCCAGTTCAGCACCATTTCAAAACATTGGAACTGTCTGACAGCTATAAACACGGAGCAGACAACACTGTAATTTTCTACCAGTATCCATAGCTAAAGGGTTGGATATAAGGGGACTGCGTACCAAGTTCGCGCCGTACCTTCAGGCACGGGTAGCACAAGGCGTTAGTTCGACGATCGCTGGAGAGTGGCAGCACCGGATCGACCATCGTAGCCGACACAACCCTGCAACACTACGCAAATGAGCAACCACACTCTGCAAGAGAGGGGAGGCTGGCAGCCATGTTATAGATGACAAATCCACAGCCAATAGTAAACCCAGCTCGTCCGTTGGCACCAACCAATCAGAGGAGGCCACGCAGGAGGTCGGCAGGGTCTGACGGAAAATAGCGCCAAGACGAGGGAAACTAACCGAGAAACAGAAGAGTTGGCTTGAGTTGCGGTGGCAACGACCCGACCTGATACCGTGACAAGAGTGGAGATTTGTTGACTTGGTCGAAAAGAGAAAATGGACGGAAGGTACTGGACAGTGGCAGCCAGGTGGCTAAGAAATAAGTGGAAGTTTTCTCATTCGTTCTAAGTGCCGTTCGACCCAAAGACCAGTTTTAATAAGTTGGGCCGATCTAACCTCTCCAAACGACCTGGCAAGAGAGTTGTCTAGAAAAATGAAGGTCGGAGCGAAGGGACGCCGGTGTCTCCGGTGAATCCTCCCGAAATAGTGCGCGGGTTCTCAAGTACGAATTCTCTCTCCGCGTCTCTCCGCGTGCTTGCAGATAGTTAGAAGTTTGGCCTTCCCAGCCTGACAACAATTAGTGAAAGTAGACAGTAGGTTCTGAGGCGGTTGACTGGGGATATCCAGCCTGACAACAAGTAACATGAATAGCCTATAAATTGTCAGAGGATTGGCTGGGCATTCCCAGCCTGACAATCACTAGCCAGAATAGCTTGTAGAGGATCAGGGGCGAGTCAGGAGAGTCTCTCAGCGACCAATGATGTTAAGTTTAATCAAACTATGTTCTTCTTTATTATTGAACTAATAAATAGGTGTTAGTTTTGTGTTATGGAAACCTGAGTTTTTTTAAAGTAAATTTTCTCTCTCTCGCCCGTGAGAACTACCCCTCCCTTCATCTAGTGTCTCGTGTCGATTTGGAGCTAGCATTCCTGCTAGGTAACGCCAGGACAACATAGTGGAGGTTCCGTTATGGGGGACCCTACTTGGCGCATAATAAATTAAAAGGAACTTCGAGGGTTGTTCGTGGGTCAGAAGTGTGTGGCCCACGGACTCGGTCTATTCAGGCGTGACGAGCAAGTAAGTGGCAGCCGTCTTGTGGCTAGGTTACCCCATCTGACACTCGCTCGGTCAGGCCGTGTTAGCGGTAGACACACGGGATTTTGGAAAAACTAGTTACTA
>NC_046665.1:972791-979203 GCF_010883055.1 Belonocnema kinseyi | reverse complement strand
GCATCTTTGCAGACACATCTATCGATGAGCAGGTTCTCCCGACATCCGGCTACGCCTTTCTTTGAGCCTCGTTGTTCATACATTTCTTCCACACAGGTTCAATCTAAGCTTTCGTAAACAATTCTATACTCGCTTTAACTATGAAAATACTATTTACTCTAATTGATACGTTCCTCGCAAGAATAATTAGAATACTGATACCAGATTTAACTTTGGCAATACCGATTAGCAAAACTTCGGTGTACTGAAATATTACATTTTAAGATCGAACTCTGTAGCTCTATAGTGTAGTATATTGCACAAGGATTGCACCTTGAAGCTGTAGAAAATGCTGTTTACCTAAAGATGAGGAGTCTTATTAAACTCTCATCCTACTGAGAAAGTATTCGTTTTCGTCGTTTGTAAATACCTCGAGGGACCGTCTGTCGGTACCCTACCGATAGAAATCTCAAGGTATATGCTGAAGATTCTCAAGGCTCTAAGAAGCTCTGAGAAATTCTCCGCAAGCACTCAGGTAGATATATTTAAAGGTCAAGGTATCTCGTTTAAATGGTCTGAAAGCTTTAAAATGTCCTTTCCGAAATTGAAATAAATATACGATCATAAATAACAAGCAGAAAGGCTGAAATTGAAATTCGATCATAAATAACAAGCAAAGAGGCTATCTCAATAGAGTAGCCTACATTTAAATATCCTTTGTTAAGATTTCACATTAAAATTTAGGGATAGGTTTTTGATAATTTTAAAGTTAACAGCCTAAAACATAATAATCCGGAATCTACGGGTTGCGATTAATTCAGATATCTAACTTTTTTTAATATTTAAAATTGGAATTAATACAGCGTTTCTCGTAAATGGAATGGGATACGCCAAAAAAAAATTTTAATTCAACTCCAAAATTGTATATTAGTATATAAGTTATAATTATAAATATGTATAATGAGAAAATTCACCAATTAAAAAAAAAGTGTTAATAATTTGAAGAAAAATTTAAAAAGGGAGAGTCGGGTTAGCGATAGACAACTACTGTAAATAACTCTGCCCGCGCGGTAAGTGACGAATACAATTGGACCATTACATGACTGTCGCATTACTCTTAAAAGGATCTTGAAAAGGACCCAAATATCTCTGATAATCTCTGAGAATAAATCATTCAAATCGAACCTGCCGATAGTCTCAAACCGGCCAGGCTATTTTGCCTTAGAATACTCTGAAATTTCTATCTGTAGGGCAAATTAAAAAGGTTTGTAAAATTGAAATATTTTAGTGCCAGATGAAGGCAACTCGAAACCATGAGACGCAACTTTTTTTGGACCCCTCGAAATAAGTCGGGTAATTAGAACGATTTTAATTGTTTACCAAAATGGAAAACTTCAATTTTCGATTCGATTTTTAAAAAATCGATTCTAACCTCATAATTTTTAAAGTACACTATAAAAAACCAATTAAAAAAAATGTATGGAATTCGTGTACAGAAGACATACATATATTTTTTTTGTAATTTTACCCTACCGATAAAAATTTTAGAATATTAACTTAAGATTCTTAGGCTCTGAGAAGCGTCAGAGAAATTTTGCGCAGGCTCTTAAATAGATATTTTTAAAGGTCCAAGTAGCTCGCTTACATGTTCTGTAGGCTTTAAAATGTCCTTTTCGAAATTGAAATAAGAATGCGATCATAAATAACAAGCAGAGGCTAAAATTAAAATAAGAATTCGATCATAACTAACAAGCAGAGAGGTTATCTCAATAGAGTAGTCGACAATCAAGGGTCCTTTTTTAAGCTTTCGTATAAAAATTTAGAAATAGATTTTTTAAATTTCAAAGTTAACACTGTAAACATAATAATTTGGAATTTACGGGTTCTGATTATTTCAGATATCTAACTTGTTTTTTTAATGTTTAAAAGTAGAATGAATATCACGTATCTCGTGAATGGAATCAGATACGCCAAAACAGACAACATTTTTGAATTCAACTTCTAAATAATACATACATAAGTATATAAGTCATAATTATTAAATTTGTATAATGAGAAAATTCATTAATTAAAAAAAAGTGTTAATAATTTTAAGAAAAATGTATAAAGGGCGTCAGGTTGGTGATGGCCAACTACTGTAAATAACTCAGCCAACCCAGTACGTGACAAATGCAAAAGGACGATTATATGACCGTCTTATGGCCATTTACAGAAGCGGCGGATCCCTTTTCTTCTAGAGGGGGGAAGGAACAGACTTATAATATTGAAGGGTACAATTTGTACATAGTATAATAATATTATACTATGCAAAAATTGAATATAGATAATAAATTAAAAATTAACAATTATTAGTAAATAATACATAATAATAAATACAGCTCTTTAATATAAGTGCCAAAGATTTCACACAGATTTCTCAAAGGTTTCTGATAGATTTAAAAGCTTTCACAAGGACTTCACTGATTTCCCAAGGATTTCAATAATTCCACAAATATGCCCAAATAGTTTTTTTTAACTTTCAAAGACTTCGCAATGACTTCCAAACATTTCAGTACGATTTCACAAAGATGTCAATGATTTCACCAAGATTTTACAAAGATTTCACAACGACTTCAATTATTACCCAAAGATTTCAATTATTTCCCAAAGATTTCGTAGCACTCGCCTTGCTTGCAGGTCTGAGTTTCCTCTTCGCCGCTTCCTAGTCGGCTAGCCTCGGCGTTGATCGGCTGTCAATTATCGAGCGATCAACTGTTTCACATCCTTGATTCTAAACAGCCTAACTCACTTATAGCAAGCTACGACAATTTGATTCGATTGACTTTTTAATTAACATATATTACCAAAAATTTTCATTTATACATTACTAACCGCAAGTTTTGGAAAAAATCGTAAAATTACAATGACTTTATTCATTGTCAAGATTTGTTATAATTTTTCAATAGAAAAACCTCCCCAAAAATTTCAATTGTCATTTTAGGTTTGAAATGTTCAATTTAAATCCTTATCAAATTACATCTTGAAAAAAAATATTGACAAAAAATGCTGAGCGCGCTATTCTGTAGAAATATCAAGATATAGAATAAGATTTTATTCAATATATATGTCACGTACGAATGAATTTATAAAAATGTTCAATATTAACATCCAAAATAGGAAAACAAAGAAAGATGTGCTGCCTGTCTTCCGGGTAACAATGTTGCCTGAAATAAAGTAGAATTGTACGCGGGGGAGGCTTCCCCTTAACTGAAGGAATGACGAGTGAAGCTCGTCTTTCCTTTAATTATTTTTGTGGGTTGGTACCCTCACTCTCGGACTGAGAGTTTTTGACCCTGTAAAGAAAAAGAAAGAAAGGATCCTACCGGAATGGACGACAAATTTTGCTCCCTTAACTGCGTTCACACTGAATTTATTCGAATTAAAAAATAACACTTGTAAAGAAAACGGTGTGAAAAGGGACACGTCCTACAATGGGTGGAACGTGTAACATTATAGAAAAAGAAGGTACAAAATCGGTTCGATACGACTTACCAATAAGAAGAACTTAAACTACAGCTCATTCGTTCGAAAGAGTGAAGAGAAGTCAGAAGGAAAGATGCGCTCTTGGTCTTCTCTGTCAATTTTCGATTGAAAACAAAAATGAATGAACGGGCGAAAAAAAACCTTTTCTCATTCGTTGATTATTTTTTTAAATAATCTATTCTTGTCCTTTTTGGCGTCCGCGAGAGCCACACAATACACGCGAACACCTGTCACTTCCCAGAGTTTCTTTTATAAATAATAGGCAATGAAGTCTAGAATTTATCTACGCCTTCAGAAACTGTTACTCCGTTTCGTTACTTCTGCTGACACTGATTTACGTTTCACAATAGGGAGGTAACAATGTCTAACCTTTGTTTTGAGCAGGCGAGATAGGATACGAGACTATGAGTCTAGAATTCATAGAAGAAAATCTAGGCCTTCAGAAGTTATTACTCCTTTTCGTTACTACTGGTGCTACTGACTTACGTTTCACAATAAAACAGTAATAGATACTAAATTTCTAATTTTGTTTTAAGCAGGGGGGATAGGACACGAGATCAAGGCACTACCAATCCCGGCCCGAGAAAAGTACAGTCTCGTGAACGAACTGAACTCCGGGATAGGATGCGACGATGATTGGTTCCTGTTACGGTCCTGCCTCCCGTCGAATAGAGATTAATTTTAACGTCCGGATCGCAGTCCCAATTAATCGCCCACTCGATCAACACCACGACTTTCTCCCGTTACCGGCCCGAGAAAAGTATAGACTCGTGTACGAACTGAACTCCGGGGTAGGATGCGACGACTTAAGTGTTGAGAATTTGTCTCTCAACGTTTCAGCGGAATCCGGATCTCGACGTGGGGACGGGAGAGATTTTGACGTATATGCTGGTCTATGTGCCAGGTATTTCAATAAACTGCGCGAATTAATGCTCGTTCAGAAGGAAGGTAGGTAGGGATATTTGAAAAACTTCGGAATTTTTGGTTGGGAAGGATGTGTTGTATTTTTCTTAGCTTGCATTTTTGTGTGTGAGAATTTGTTATTGCTAAATGCCTCGCTTAGGTGTTGTAATTACAAAGCAGAAGACTCGTCAGCACTTCATATGAGTAAAGTGCTTTGAGCTCCTTTTGTATTTCAAAGAATAATTTTGAATTTCAATTTGCATCAAAATCGATGCAGGTTGGAATTTTCAACTCAATATTGGGTATTTATTACTTCCGACCCTTGACTGATCGAACTGGGCATTTGGCATTTGTTCTTTTGCTGCGTGAACGCATGGTATTGTTTTGAATCTCGCCACGTGCTCACGCTGTCAGCCTGTACAGCAGGCAATGTATGTTGTTGAAGGACAGACTTATGTCGAAAGAGGGTGGGAAGACGGAGAGAAGAAGAGAGTAGAGTGGTTCAGGTACAATGAACTATAGTCGTGGTCATCGTACGTAGCTTGGTTGCATGTAAGAATATGCGGAGGAAGGAAAGGAGGCAAGGCCGCGTGTGAAGCTTAAAGAATAGCGCTACGTTTAGGCATGTGAGAGAAAGAGAGAGTGAGTAAGCGTGGTGCTCTCGCGTATGCAGGTATGTTGACCGTGGTCGTGCTTTTCTTCCTTCTGGCTGTACATAATTAACCCTTATATAATTCGTCTATACGCAATAGTAGAATTATGCTTATGAAAAATAAGAAAACATAATTTCGTCGGGAAACAATTTTAATTTAGAATTATTTTATACATCGTTAATTTCCTCATTCGTAAGTTGGCTCGTTCTAGCCTTGCGCTTTTTATGCAGCGTCAGCAATACCTCTCGGATTACGAGCGAGCAGATTAGCTTTGCTACTTGCATAGTTTTAAACCAAAGTGTTTCGAAATAATATTTCGAAACACATTAATTCAAAAAGAATTTTAATGTGACATTCGCTCGTAACAATATAAAGAATCAATTTTTATATTTTACATAAACAATTTAAATTATTTATTGTTGTGTTCTTTTTTTATTTTTGTACTACCATTGTTCATTTTAGAATCCAAAATGTAATACAGTTAACAAAATCAATCAGCGAAATCGACAGTGTATTAAAATAAAATGATTGTGTGTAGCAATTACAGGAAACAGGATCAGTGTAGTACGATCCAGGCATTTCCTAATCTGTAAACCTGCTGATCCTAATCAGATTCTTTACTTGAAAAGTTGTATTCACGTGATCTTGCATCCATTGTTGTCGAAAACCTGATTGGTTGCGACGTCAATGCGTGAAATTGACTTTTATTGCCTGCCTTCATTTTTTTTTTACATTATCAATTTTGAAATCCGAAATTCCCAAATGAGCAATTTTATTTCATGATGATCTTTATTTCTGAATGCTTTCAAATGTAATTGATAAATGAGAAAAAGTTAATTGTAAATTATTTTGTACTATTCAGAAATAATTATGTTCTAAACATGTGGCGACTGCAATATCATTTCTGGGAAAATTTTTAATGATTGAGGTTTCCTTGCGTTGTCGTGTTAAAATGTTTGGGCAACTGCAATGTACAGTAATGTACGTTACTTAAAGAAATTTTTATACTATTTATACTAAATATATTTATGCTAAATTAAATATGTACAGAGTCTAATTGTTAAAAAAACATGCGGCTTTCTGTTTTTATGATTTACAGAAATTTCTATCAATTTGCATACTTTTTTTTATAAGCACTCAATCTTTCAAAATGTATTAAAAATTTATTTATTTGGTTGACATTACCAAAAAATTTCACATTTACCAAAGCAAATTAATAAAATTGCATTAATGACCAGCAACGTTGTTTCTGATATAACTACAGTCTGTCAAGTTAAAGCGTGGGTGGCTTTACTCGCAGTCGGTAAGGTGTATCGACATGATTTTGGTGTCAAAATATTAAGAAGAGCTCCCTC
>NC_046665.1:966105-972691 GCF_010883055.1 Belonocnema kinseyi | reverse complement strand
AGGGAGCTCTTCTTAATATTTTGACACCAAAATCATGTCGATACACCTTACCGACTGCGAGTAAAGCCACCCACGCTTTAACTTGACAGACTGTATCTCTATTAAGAGGATCTCATCGTAATTTGAGTTTGAAAATTTGCATAATGTATTATTTAACATTTAAATTTAGGAAAAAATTAGTCCTTCATTTCAGACTTAACATTTCAAAAATGTATTTCGAAATATTTTATTAGTTTGCTAATATATTTTTTATTATAATCCAAGTACGCTTAAAATGCTTTCATTTTTAATCAATAATTTCGAGTGTCGCTGTTACTCAATGTATTCGGAATTTATGTATACATGTAATAAATAAGAATGAATTAATTCCGTTAGAATTTCCTATAATTCGTCATTCATGAAATTTAATAACAGGTTCTAACATTCTTATCTATATTTTCTGTTAACAGAAAAACTTCGATTTCCAATTTATTAAAATTAATAACATTAATATTGATTTGGTTAATTTAAAAAATAGTTTGAAAAAACATGAAAGAATTATTGACACTGATAATAATAATTTTGAACAGCCTTTAATTGCAAATATTCAAAACTGACGAATTTTAAATTAAAAGTCGTTTATATTAAAGAATTTCTAATTGTAAATGTTCAAACCTGAACTATTAAAGAAAAAATTTTTAAATTACGTTGCTTTAAAATATAATTCTTGATGAGGGCATAATGTTTCTTGTTGCTGAGAGATTCCGATACAAAAACTTAAAATATACATTTTTTATATTGAAAGGATTGCAGGATGGCAACGGGAATGAGAACGTGAAAGAATGTCACAAGTTTTGTAATCAAAACGCAGAATTCCGAGACTTACTATAAATGTTTTTGTTGATCAATAGGGTACTTAAGAAATCCGAATTCAAGAACATGAACAAATCGTTCTAACACTAGCATAAAAAATAAATAAAAAAGTATGGAATAAGAGACATTTCCAAAATTTGGTGTTGTCTCCATGTAATCTTTGTACAGGAAAAATCGTATTCATCGAATTTGTTTTTAGAATTAAATTACAAATGAGAAACGATATACTACTATATTCAAAAATTACATTATGTTATTTGTCGCAATTTTGATTCCGAAAATTTGATATCAGTCAATTAAAGAAATTAAAGGATCAACTTGCATGAATGAAATTTTCCACAATTTTTAATCACTTTCTCAGCAGCTTCGAGTCTGCCATGTACTGCAATGACACAATAATATTTAACGATGTTACTATTATTATAAATTGAAATACTATTTTATTTTTGGGGCTTACCGAAGGTGTCGCCTTTAAATTCCAAAGATACAGCAAGTATTTGAATAAAATAAAAAAAAAACTGAAAAGAATAAACTTACAATCCTTCCTTCAATAGACGTTGGCAGCAATTCCCTAAAATAATGTTGTAAAATAATTTATTAAATACCAAGCATGTTTATGATGAATCCCAAAACGTAGTGATGAGTAAAAAGACAATGTTTTAGATTTTTCTGGTAAGGCTCAGTATGACAATCATTCACATTCAACACTCCTTTGTAAAAACAATTTGAAACATTTAAAAAAAGAAAATTACAATTGTTGCACCCTCATCAAACTAACACTTACGAGCCACAATGCGCGTGAACGAGCATTGTAAAAGGAAGGTAATTAGGTAATTCAGATAATTTTATAATTCCTATTAAAAGAACTTAATGTCCGATTAATATGCACCTAACTACAATCGTAAAGAGATCGAAAGAACCAGGAAGCAAGTATTACCCTCATTCACACAACTTTACGAGCTACAATGCGCGCAAAGGAGCATTTCAAAAGGAAAAGCTATGTGAATTAAGGTAGCTTGGAAATGTTTGGCAAAGGAATTTCATGCGAGCCAGGCGACGGGCGAACCAATCGCAAGGAAAGCCAACTTTTCAATTTCCAAACACCTAGCTACTATTATCCTGGTTATTGATTTATAATTATGAAGAACTTTACAGATACACTAGTACAACCATGAGAAAACACAATTCTTAAAACCCACTGATTCACGAACAAAAGCACTACACAGCTACGATATTCCTACGCAAGAGTATTCTATTTTATAAAGGTGAAACCCATTGTGGATAATGCGTACCTTCGTTTTACCTGACTAGATCACTCTTCTCTGGAGTGTAAACCGGAAAGACCTCGTCGATATTTTCAATTTAATCTAAGCAAAACTTCTAAAATAAATATTTTACATATATTGTAATTAGTTCAGACACATCACTGGCCTATAAGGCATAACTAATATTGCCTTTTATATTTCCTCTTGGGGAATAATTTATGAAAAATATGTTCTGTGTAGGAAAAGTTTTACACTTAATGCTTGTGTGTAGGATCTATTTTTAGTAAACAATATTTTATGTAATGTTTTAAATATGTTATTGTAAAATGTATTTTATACAGGAAAAATATTGGACATAATATTTTGGTTTTGCAATATTTAGAGACTATCTTGAATTCTGCGTAGGAAATATTTTGTGTAAAAAATATGTTGTGTAAGATAAAAAAAAATTATTAAACAATATTAAATACTGTGTAGGAAATATTCTGTGTAGAAAAAAAATTTCGTAGGGAAAATTTAACAGTATTAAATTCTGTGCAGGACAAATTTTCTGTCGAAAAAGTTTTGTGTAGCAAAAATAGCGCGGTAAGAACCCAGTAATAAATGTTGAATTCAAAAAACTTAAGAATCTGTATCGCTGTGAATACGCGATTTTTCTACGTCTAAAAATCCCCCAACGATAACAGAAAAAGTGCAAATCCTATTCCTCTCAATTGACTTAGTAAAATTTAACGAAAGCATTTATTTAACCTATTTTTCATTATTAAATCTTTTTATAACTTTTAAATCCGAAAAATATTCAAATTTATGTTTATTTATATTTTAAGAATTTATTTAAACGTGTTAATCCACATGAAGGAATTAAAACAATTTCTTACACATATTTTGTGAACTTATTAGAAGAAATTAAATAATCTCAAAATACGAACACTTTTGGGAAATATAAGACATTTCTGTTAGGGTATCTGTCGGTACAGTTACAAGGAATTAAATATCTTAAAAACACGTTCTCTTTTGGGGAATAGGAAACTATGCGGCGGTCACTACGGAAATATAAACTAGTAAGTTTTGGAGATATCCTATTCTTATAATGACATTTTAGACAGATGAAAAAATCGCGCATTCAAAATAATAGAAAAATCTTCACTTTTACGCTGAAATCGGAAAATATTAATTTTTCTCTATTCAATGTGTAACATTATTACTCTTGGCTAACCGGGGATTGACTTTGTGTTTATTTATATTCCTAATTTCATTACTGCAATTGATTGGTCTTAATAAGTGATCTTATCTATACCAAAAATTGTATTAACATTTGGTAACAATTATGTTGCATTTCAAACTTATCTCAAAGATATTTATTTTGATCTAGAGGTTCGTTCAATTTGCGTTTACTTGGTCCTTTCCAGTAATTTACAATCGATAAAATCCATTGATTCCAATACTGATAGGACATTAGAACTAGCCCTAAACATTTTATAATAACAGTTCAAAATTATTTTTACAACAAGAAAATAAGTAAATCTTATTTTTAGAATAAAATTTCCTACTGAAATTTTAAATCGTTATAAAAAACCACAAGTCATAGATTGTGGATTCACCCGCGGGAGAGATGATTGCGTGATTTAGCGATAAATCTCTCTAATAAGATCAATTTGAGATTATTTGACATAATTTAAATGTTTATTTTTTTTCATGTTTCTTCGCACAACGAGGTCCTCATGTTTAAATAAGGTGCAAGGTCGTTACGAGAGAGTACAATTTAATTTTATTTAAATTTGGCTTTTTTATTAATAAGTCTAAACTTCATTCGCACAACGAGGTCTTAACATTTAAGTTAAGTGCAAAGTCGTTACGAGAAAGTACAATTTTATTTCCTTTAAATTTAGCTATTGACTTTCTGATTATCCTCTATAGTTTTTTAGATCCCTTTTATTTTATTAATGCTCCTTAACTTCACTCACACGACGAGGTCTTAACATTTAAATTAAGTGCAAAGTCGTTACGAGTTCTTTTGTAGTTCCACTTTTATAAATATTCAAAGTAAAATGCCCATGTAACTTTCAATAGTTAACACAACCATGCACAACGAGGTTTCTTTATCGTAAGATAAAGTGCAAAGTCGTTACAATAAAGTTTCGCACACTATTTTTTCAATGTCTCGATGAAAAGTGTTGTGGGGCATAAAGTCCGAAAATGGACAGTTATCGAGTTATAGAGGGTTAAACATCCAACCCTTTTAAGAAACATTATTAAATATCTCGAAAACTGCAGCTCTGCGAAAAAATGTTCCATATGAAAGTTTTTGGGCTCTAGCGGGGAAATGCGAAGAAAGTCATAGCCTTAAGACACAGGTCATTTTTCAAGGTCATTCAATGTGAACTTGTTATTTATTGCTAATATTCAGCCAATAAAGACAAGATATGAACAAAATTTAGTCATTATCTAGCCAATGAAGGCATAATGTGTCCAGGATGTTGGCAATATCTAGCCAATGAAGGCATGAAATGAGCTTGATTTAGACAATATCCGGCCAATGAAGGCAAGTCATGAGTGCGATTTAGTCATTATCTAGCCAATGAAGGCAAGACATGAGCGAGATTTAGTCACTGTCTAGCCAATGAAGGCAAGATTTGTCCAGGATGTTGTCAATATCTAGCCAATGAAGGCATGAAATGAGCTTCATTTAGACAATATACGGCCAATGAAGGCAAGACATAGGCGAGATTTAGTTATTATCTAGCCAATCAAGGCATGAGATTAGCTTGATTTAGACAATATCCGGCCAATGAAGGCAAGACATAAGCGAGATTTAGTCATTATCTAGCCATTGAAGGCAAGAGATGACCAGGATTTCGTCGATTCTAGCCAATGAAGGCAACTTCTGGTAACTGAATATCTCGTGCTGATAATCCACTTCCTGCGTCATTTATGGTCTGAATCAGTCTTTGTGATGGAAAGCGAATGTTTTCTTGATGCCGAGCATACCCCAAGAACCATAATACACTGCTTATATGTGCACAAGATCCAAGCGTTCGAGCATCTGACAGACATTTGAGAGTCAAGAAGGACGTGTCTTGAAAGCATCCTTCTCATGATTTTCCTTCATCGGCTGGCTATTGACTAAGTCATTCTCGTTTTTTGCCTTTATGGGTTCTATATTGATTTCCTCTTTATTGGCTGAATATTAGCAATAAATGGCAAGTTCACATTGAATGACCTTGAAAAATGACTTGTGTCTCAAGGCCATGACTTTCTTTGCATTTCCCCTTTAGAGCCCAATAACTTTCATAGGGAACATTTTTTTCGCAGAGCTGCAGTTTTCGAGATACTTGGTAATGTTTCTTAAAAGGGTTTGATGTCTATTTTCGGACTTTGGATCGAGACCTTGAGAACTACAATTTTACGAAGTTTAATCAAAATCGACCGAAAGCCATTTCATGTACATTTGCTGCGAGGTCCTTTGTATTTCGAAATTTGGAGAACTGCGTTGCATTCTGGATAACTTAAGGAGGGTCTGTGAATTTTTTTAGATCTTTTAAGAATTCCAGTTGACTTTGGGAAGCCTCGAAAGTTGAGGCATAAAAAATGTACCTCCAAAACCTTGTTTTTCTGCAGATTTTACATTAGCGCTATCGTTAAACAATTTTTCTAAACAACAATATACATAACCTTCAATTCGGGAGTCTTTAAAATTTCACTTGTACCTGGCTAGAATATTTTGCGATTTTTTTAACGAGTTGCGAGTGATTAAAGTGAGGGTCGTGTACTTTTGACGCCGACTTTAGTAGTTCTACAGATTTTCCTTGCACCCATCTATTTGACCAATTTGTTCTATTTAGAGATTCTATTTTCAAATACGATTAAGCTTATATGCGAAGAGACTGCAGTAAAATACCTCTTGATGCCATTAACTAATTTTCGTCACAAAAAAAGTGAGATAGCACACCATGGTTAACGATATATATTAGAGTTTACCTATGCAGAACACCAGCAGCTTTATCTTCTTCCATATCATCGACATTCAGATGACCAGCAGCTTTTGATATCAAAAGTACAATTAGTCCCCATGCCTGCATATTCCGTCCATTATAAATCAGACTTCTGCAAAACAAAAAGATAAGAAATGTATTTTCAACCAAAAAGTTTTGAACGGAGAAACGTAAGGGTAAAAAAATGTGTAATTTAATGTTTTCAAACTTTTCAAGGTGTTGAATTTTTAACATTTTCAGTTTAAAGTTGTACAAATGGTCTGCGTCGAAGCAAAGAATCATTAATGTAATAATCTAAAAATAATATTTTTACTCAGAAATTAGTGAACAAAAGTTATATCTATTTTATTTGCTACATTTACATACACTTAGCTGATATTTTTAGGAGAAGATAAGAACAAAATATTGTTTACTCGAAATTGGAAGACGTCAAACATCAATTAAATTATTTGTTTAAAGGAGTTTAGTATACATACA
>NC_046665.1:947128-966005 GCF_010883055.1 Belonocnema kinseyi | reverse complement strand
AGGTTTCCACTATTGGCTTTTACGAAATCCTCCTTTAACATTTGTTTAAACAATATTTTGCGAATTCTATTTTCGATATTCACATAAACAAATCAAAACATCGGCATAGAAAAAGATATTTGAGAATGATTGACACATGAGCTGTGATTAATGGAAAATCCGACACCTTTGACGTCATGGGAGTCGCTAAAGACTTGATATAATAATAAGAGATCACTTATTACAGCTCATTTACAGGAATAAGTCTCTTGCGGCTTTCAAAAATGTACACCACCCAATTGATTATTGGAGTGATTCGTTAGTCTTTTTAACGACGAAAAAAATGTTTACTCATTCGTTAAGGGATTGGGATTTGATTTTTGTATTTTGAACTTTATTTTTGAATTGGATTATTTTTCCGGGCACGTCATCTCGGCTCCAGACTCGTATTTACTTATTGCCTCCAACTGAATCTAGTTCGCCATCCAGGCATAAGATCAGTTTCCCTTCCTGGGCAAGAAATGCACGCTATCTCAGCTATTTCTCGCCAACCCATCTTGGTGTACGCTGTCTAGGCTACCAACTTAACCCTTAATTCCTGGCAAACACTATTCAAACTACCAAAACAGAAATCCTTCTACGAGCTGTTAGAACAAACTATAGAATTTATATTATTTCACATGCGAAATAAATAATGTTATTTGTTTTGAAATAATTTCTGTTGCAATCTGTACTTGCATGTCCTGTGCCAATAGTTATAATATTTCTCTGAATATAAAATATTTTAAAAATTGATAGTTCTACGAACTCTTGCACATTAAAAATAGCAACTAAAAAACTATCGAAAGGTGTAAGAACCTAAATTTCGATTTTTTTTAGAGTATGTCCTCTTTCTTCGGCGCACGTCACAAATAGATTTGATTTTAGGTGCTGATAAATATGGCTCGTACTTATTACCTGGCCTACAACAGGATGTGTTGGGTAATCTTACAGCTTAATCTACAATTTTTGGTTGGATCATGTCGGGTCCAGTTATGGAAAATAAAATGGAGACAAACAGCCTTCTTACTTTACATCAGAGTATAACTTCTAAAATCTTGCATGAAAACTTGACTACTAGCGGCGAGAAAATGATAGGCATCTGCATTTGAAGCTTAAAAACTCAGTCAAAAAAATTCTAGCGCAATACAAAAATAGTCAAATGAAAGCTAAAATTGTTCTACGTAAATGAGTTTGAAGACGTATATGTGAAAAAATTTTCGTGCTTTGCAGACTGGAAAATGCGAAAAAAGTCAGGATTTTCGGGTACATTTAAGAACAGTCAAGTGTCGAGCATTTCTTCTTATAAAAGGGGCAATGGAAAAAAATTTGAACAAATTCTGAATCCTTGGGTGACACCTGGCCATGGGTCAAAGAAAGTCACCAGCGGTTGACAGTAAAAAAAATAGGCCCCCCTGCTTTCTGACAGTTTGAATAGCTTTAATATCTTTATTAGAACTGAAGATAATCTAAACTTGACTGCTCTTAAATGTACCCGAAAAAACTTACTTTTTTTTTACATTTTTCAGTCTGCAAAGCACAAAATTTTTTTTACATAAACGTCTTCAAGCTCCTTTACGTAGAACATTTTAGCTTTCATATGACTATTTTTTATTACGCTGCCATTTTTTTAATGAGTTTGTTAAGCTTCAAAGGCAGATGCCTATCATTTTCTCGCCGATAGTAAGTGTTGGGAATTGGAAGAACTACCTACTAGAGACCCCCTGACTGACGAAGAAAACTTTTGCTAAGAACATTTCTTAATGACGAACCAACGCACAAATGATGGATGGTATCTAATACGATTACCATTCAAGAATGAGCCCCCAATTAAAATCGGTGCCTCCTTCTCTAGAGTAAAAATCATATTGGATAAGGTTCTTCGACGATTAACTGAAAGAAAATGTATTTAATGTATTAAGTTTGATTTCTAACAGCACTTCCTTAAATTCACACTTGCATATTGGTCCAAAGATTCTAAATAATTTAGTCCCTATTATATTGAACTGGAGATTGCCTCGTTTGGTTTACATGCTTGAAATATAAAAAAAATATTTAGGCAAACTTTGCTAGATGCTCGTGATTGTAATTATTAAAAAATTGTATGGTGCTTTCCTAATAACAAAGTGGTGGACTATCAACTTTTGACTGTCACTTATGGCACCGCATGTGCTCCTTACTTGGCTAATAAAGTAATTATGCAATTAGCTCATCACGAAGGCAATACGTTTCCTTTAGCTATAAGTATCCTTGAAAGGAATATCTACGTTAATGGCATTTTGCTTGACGCGGATACTATAGTACAAGCCAAGGAGAAGGGACATCAAGTATCTCAATTGTTGGAAGCCGGTGGTTTCCACTTGCGAAAATGGACGTCTAATCATCCAGAATTATTGGCAGATTGTCCTTCCGGAAAGCATGAAAGGGCTATAGAGTTTCCATTGGCTGAATATGCTTTGTTTAAGGGTTTAGGTTTATTTTGGGATCCTGAATCTGACTCGTTTCATTTTAAGTTAACTTCCTCTCCAGTGGAGATTCCAATTAAGAGGATCGTTCTTTCTTTAATAGCTTAAGTATATGATCCAATGAATTAGTTAACTCCCGCAATATTAGTGCCTAAGTCATTGATTCAGGAGCTTTGGCTACGGAAGCTTGATTGAGATGATAAGTTGCCTAACGACCTTCGGATTAAGTGGTTTGATTGTCACAATACTTTGGAGAAACTGGAATCTCTGAAAGTTCTAGATGAACTAGGCAACTGCAAGAAAATTTACATTATGAGCTTCATGGATTTGCTGATGCTTCTTTTAAAGCTTACTTCACTCCTGTTGTTTACTCCTGCAGCCTTGCTGGCTAAGGTACTTGAATTCCTCATGGATACAATGTCAGTTGAAAATGTCTCCACTCTTTGTTACATTGATTCAGTGACTGTTCTGACTTGGCTCGCTAAGCATCCTTCAAGTTGGCCAGTTTATGTAGCTAATAGAGTTTCTCTAATTCACGAGATTGTCCCTCGTGCCAAATGGCGATATATCTCTAACGAGGATAATCCCGCTGACTGTGATACGAAGATGCTCTCATCGGAAAAATCGAAAGCACCCTTTATAGTGGCAAGACCCACCTTGGTTAAAATTGCACTCTACAAAATCGCCCGAATATCGCCACGATTCTCCCACACCATCCGACTTAGAACCGGGAGTTCAAGAATGTCATCACGTATTGCGTAAAATCAAGTCCATCCGATTTAATCTTGAAATTTTCCTCCTTGCCTGAATCGCTCCGAGTAAATGCCTGATGCAAGAGGTTTGTTAATGGCTTTGTTTCTAAAACACTCTAAATTCCCAAAGTCGAAACCTCAATGTTTTTTGGATTCTACTGGGTTTTCCAATTCTGAAGGAATCTAATTCTTAGCTCATGCCATAATTTTACCACTGCATCACCTGAGTGAAATTATAGCTGTACATGCTCACATCAGATCCCTACACGGTAGTCTACAATTGACCCTGCGTGCGCTCAGACAGCTCTTTGGGATCTTTAGTACGCGTCCTCTGGTTAAAGGCCTAATCAAGGATTGCTTTGAATGTGCGCGAAAAAGAGTGACTCTTTTCCAGCAACTAATGGGGAATATGCCTGATTTTCGAGTAACTCCCAATCGCCCCTTCACGCATACAGGGGTAGATTATGCAGGCCCTTTTAATGTACGCTTTGCTCCTGGATATGTTTACAAAAGTTATAAAAAAATACGTAGCACTTTTTGTTTATTGCTGCACGCTTGCAGTACATTTAGAGCTCGTGCCTGACTATCTTCTGCTGGCTTTCTCGATGCCTTCCAGCGATTCTCTTTTAGGCGCGGAAGGCCTGCCCACTTGTTGTATATTGACAATGCCACGACATTTCACGGTACTGTTAAAGAATTAAGAATTTTGAAACTCAGACTCAATTATAATGTTCATATCGATTACGCTACCGAAGGCACCTCGTGGCATTTTATACATCATCCTGTACCTCATTTGGGTGGTTTATGGGAAGCCGGTGTTAAAAGTTTAAAACACCATCTAAAGCGAATTGTTGGCGCCTACGCTCTAACTTATGAAGAGTTTTCTACTCTCCTCACGCAAATTGTAATCTGTCTAAACGACCGCCCTATTGCTCCACTTTCCAATGATTCTGAAAATTTCGCTTATCTCGTACCTGGACATTTTTTAATTTTGCTTCTTTGACAAGTATTTCTTAACCATCCGTGGCATACGCGGCAGAGATCCGATTAACACTTTAAAATTAATACAATATTTTCTGAAATTACTGGAGAAGATGGGGTGTTGATTACATACAATCGTTGCAAAAACGCTGCAAGTGCATCAATAAGGCTCTAAATCTCATGATTGGTGATATTGTTTTTATCAAACATGATTCGCTACAGCCATGTCGATGGTTATTAAGTAGAATCATTCAATTTTTCTAGGGAAAGGACGATTTAGTACGTTCAGTTCGAGTAAAAACTGCCAATTCTGAATATGATTAATTGATTACACAAATCTGACTCCTACCTGTAAAATTGAATAAAGTTGAGTATGATTAAGGAGTTCTTAGTCTGCTGGATTCAAACTTGTAATTCTAAATTGATAATGATAGTAGTTTAAACCAGAAAAGGTTTATTAATTATCCGAGCGTTTTAGAATCCCGGACTAAAGCCAGTTGAACAATAGTTGTGGTTCTTTGTACTTTTTTTTTTCTTTTAGACTATCTGCATATATTTTTTTGAAGCGACTAGATAGGAAACCGAAACTCGGAGGTAATGTTAACTTTAAAAGTTCTAGAGAAAGTAACCATCAATCCTAACTAATCCCCAAAAACACAAAATGCCCGAATTTCTGTAACAAATCCTACAAAGGATATCCCTAGCCTAATAAAAATCTCCAGGAGTAACAAATTCCAACCCCTAGAGACTATCCCTACCCAAGACACTACCGACAACTCTAGCACACAAAACTTAATTAATTTGGGTACACCAAGAATTAAGAGGAAAATAAAAGAAAATACGTCAGTAACATTTTCATCTAAAAGCAAATAAGATATTGGAAATTGACAACAGAAATCAATGGGCTAATTTTAAAAATAAGGCTATTAAATAAAATAAAATTACGGAAATTTTAGGATAAATTGACAAAGAAAACAATTGTTCACCAAAAATCTGCGAAGCTTTGTTGAGCTTAACAAAAGTCAACAATCCCAATTAAAAAAGCTGCTCGAAAAGAAAATTAGAATTTCATTGGGAAAGAACATAGAGCGACTAAATCGGCAATACACAGATTTACAAATTTCAATACATTATTCACAAATTCCTGTTAAAAGAAAGTTCAAAGCCAGTAGGGTTGTTTCGAGAGTCAGATATCATTTTTCCAATAAATGGATCTTATAGTATATGAAATTCTTTGACGTCAAAGGGGTCGAATTTTCCACCAATTACAGCTCATGTGTCAGTGATTTTCAAATATGTTTTTCTATGCTGATGTTTTGTTTTGGTTGTGTGCACCTCAAAAATAAAAGTCGCAAAATATTATTTAAAAAATGTCAAAGGAGGGTTTCGTAAAAACCAATAGCAAAAATCTACCGTAAATAGATATATTTATGGTATGTATAAATAATTCATTGAAAAAGTACTTAAATATAGTCATGTTTAATGAAAAATTCGTAAATATGTACGAGTTTAAAATGGGTTAATAATTGTATTTACTGTTTTCCTTCAACGTGCTACTGACTCTTAATCCAAATACTATGACAGGATAACTTTTTTTTGGTAAAATAAACCTTAACAAATAAAGCTATCAAACCAAAGTAGTCAGAATTGACAGCAGACCGTGGCCATCCGCTTTATCATGAGTTTCGTTAGTTTTTATGGTTTTCGTCAAAGCCATATCGTCACATCGATAGGTAATTATGAGAAACTCTAAGTCACGTGGCGCCCACGTGACACCAATTTGAATAAATGTTTCACCACCTTCAATTCACAATAATTTTTTTCTGTGGAACGAATTAACAGAAAAAAAATATAACACACCTTCGGTTCGGAGTAAAATAATGTATTAAATAATCATTTTATCCACTTGGGAAAATATATCGATAAAAAAAGTGGCCGAAACGTAAAACAAAATATACTTTCGTTTTCAGCTTGACCAGGCCGACAAATATTTCGAATGAAACTTTTTCATTCGACAATATTACTCAAGATAATCAATAAAAACTTAGAAAATTTTCCGATCAAAAATCGATGTTTTGTAAAACACAAAGCGCGATTATTCGGCCGTTTGTTGATAAAAATGCTTGAAATTTGTATGGTTTATTCTCAATATACAAGCGATGACTATTAATAACGCACTTTGCTTAAAAAGCGAATATGTTTTTTTTTATTTAAGAGCAAATTGATTCGAAACGAAAACCACGTTTTTCGCGACAAGTTATTTCAACTAACATTTTTTCGATGACTGTCCTATTTGTCGAAGTTGGCAAAACGTGGTTTTCTTTCGGAATCAATTTGCTATTAAATAAAAACAAACATATTCGCTTTTTAAACAAAGTGCTTTGTTAATGGTCATCGCTTTTATATTGAGAATACAACATCCAAATTTCAAGTGTTTTTATCAACAAACGGCCGAATAATCGCGAGTTGTGTTTTACAAAACATCGTTTTTTGATCGGAAAAGTTTCTAAGTTTTTATTGTTTATCTTGAGTAATAATTATCGAGTGAAAATGTTTCATCAGAGAAATTTGTCGGCCGGGTCAAGCTGAAGACGAAAATATATTTTGTTTTATGTTTCGATCCCTTTTTTATCGATAGATTTTCCCGGGCGAGCAATACTTCCATGCGGTTTCGAGCGCTTGTCGAGTTGTTGCATCCGTCACCCCAATTTTAACGTAAAATTTTGAAAACCTAAAATACTTAAATATTGAATAAATTATGCAAATTTACACATCATTCCAGACAAATGTGAGTTTGGTTGCTCAGAAATTAAGTACTTTGGTTTTTAAATACACGACAAAGGACTTCAAGTGGACGAAGAAAAAATACAACCAATCCGAGAATTCCCTTAACTTAAAAATAGTAAGCAATTACAACGCATTATAGGGATGGCAAGTTGGTACAGAAAATTCATCACACACTTCTCTGAGATATATATTGTAACTAATTAATAGATGAGTGAAAAAAGGTAAAATATAGGATTGGGGATCAGAACAAGAGGAGGCTTTCCAGAAAATGAAAGATCTTTTAAAGTCAGCACCCATATTAAGCGGTACTTACTCAAACAATGAACGGAGTAACTTAGGTGATAGCATACGCGAGTAGAAACTTAAACGGTGCAGAATCTCGGTAATCGGCATTTGAAACAGAATGCCTAGCGGTATTTTGGGGCTATTGACTATACGCAAATTCAGGCTATATTTAGAGGGCTATAGTTTTTAAGTAATCATGGATCGCCTAGCGTTAAAGTGGTTCTATAACTTGAAAAACCCTACTGACCGATTAGCCAGGTAGGCATTAGAGCTACTCAAATATGAATACGAAGTCATGTATCGAAAAGGAAGCCTAAATTTGATCCCTGATGCTCTGTTGAGATCAGGAGCATCAGCAAAAAATATCGTGCTTGCCTTAGCTTGTAGCGAAGAAAACCCATCAGAAGACAAGTTAAAAAAAGACCCGAAGAACATTTAAAATGGAGATTCAAAAATTTGCAACTCTATTTTTACAGAACTGACCCACTCAAATCTACTCTATTACCAGATACAAACCTTTGGAAATTAGTCGTACCCCAAAGGTTGAGACGGCAAGTTTAACGGGAAAAACAGTTGTCACGTTACTAAGTCGTCAAGTCGTATAGTGGTAACGTCCCCACGTCGTCACTTCACCTATCTATCTACGTCATTACGCCATACCCGTTACGGGATAAAAAACCCCGATATGTAAGTGATTAATAAACTATGTGTTGTTTTTAATAAACCCGTTGCCTCATTGTGTCTACACCCTCATCTCGGCATTCCAAATTCCGATTTCCCTCCTCGCTCGGTCTTACCCCGTAATAACACAGATG
Organism: Belonocnema kinseyi; assembly: GCF_010883055.1. Taxonomy (NCBI): domain Eukaryota; kingdom Metazoa; phylum Arthropoda; class Insecta; order Hymenoptera; family Cynipidae; genus Belonocnema; species Belonocnema kinseyi. The sequence goes on along the minus strand of NC_046665.1, from coordinate 957,902 downwards.
AACACAAACTCGCATTGTTAATCTAACTTAATTCTGTTATTGCGCTTATAACAGAATTTTACGACACAAACTCGCATTGTTAATCTAACTTAATTCTGTTGTAGCTCTTATCACTGAATTTTAAGCTTTAGAGTAACTTCAATATAACGAACTCCTTGAATAATGCAGGAATACTATTCAGGTATTATACTGAAAAAGTTTGGCACTAAAACTGACAATAGGTTTTATAAACTCATTCCAATACGTAAAATACTTTGTCTAGAAATGATATCATTTTTATAATAATCCCGTGCAGAAATAATATGACTAAGTAATTCACTTCAATAAGATTCCCAACTGTAGACATAATTATACAATCATCTTTGGAGTAGAGCCTAGCTAACTCATTATCACAAGAAGATTACGCTATGGAACCATACTTGGAATAGGACTAAGTAAAAAAAATCTTTATTTCTTTCATTTTATTGTACATGGGCGAGGAAAAGAATCATAGTCAGCGATAGGCTCTGGACAACCTATTCCACCCTAAGAACACTTTCACTTAATCGCATCAATGTAGCAATCTAAAAAGTGCACTTCTAATGACCTTTACCACTCAGTGGCAAGCCTCCACAGTGCGTTCACTATGTGAAACTTTCGCTTTTCCCCTAATTATAGTTTTCGTTTTTTTTAAATTAAGCATCACTTGTTTCAAGTATAATTTATATTAAAGAAAAATTATTATTCAAACATTTTTGCAAAATTTAATCTTTGTACTACAATCTTATTCAATTAAAATATAAATTTCGTCTTAGGCAACACGTTTCGAGGTCCGTAACCATTTTTGCGTATTTTTGAAACGTATGCGTCGCCTTTCGGGAATAGAAAGCACTAAAAACGGTCTTATTTTCCCCATTAGAGTAAACGCACTGTGCAAGATGCCGACTCTCGCTTTCCAGCGTGCTTCTCAGCCTCTCAACTCCGCGCGCGAGCTCTCTCCACTAGGGTCGTCCTTTAAGGGGGCAGGGTCGATCTGGCATGCGCATCCAAGGATTTTACACATCATAGACTACTTCTAGTTCTATTTCGTCGCTGTGAAATGTATTGTCTGTGTTCAGGGTTTCCATATAATCCACGGTTAATATTAAATGTAATTATTTGTTTAAAATAATATTTAAAGTAATGGAAGAGAGGGCATTTGCGGTTGGTTGTTTCATCACTCATTTTTAAAATATTTTATCTAATTTTATATAATTAAAGACAATTCACATTATTAAGCTTCATAAAACAGTAAGAAAGTTTAATGGTAATCTTAAAGTCACCATTTATCTTCACCATTTTACTCCTAGACACTAATTGGGTTAATTATTACTAATATTAAATTGCAGTCAACGTGCTCTGGCTGAAGTAACTGAGATGATACGTACAAGTCATTTGGTTCACAAGGGTCTAGTGAATATTCAACCTGGAGTTTACCCTGAAGCTGCAGAAATGAACGACATGACTTTCGGAAATAAAATAGCTTTGCTAAGTGGCGACTATTTACTCGGTAACAGTTGTGCAGAGCTTGCTGCATTGAGAAATCAAGATGTAAGTTGAAGTTTTGTTTAGTAGATAATCATTAATTAAAAGCACACATATGCCTAAATTAATTCATTAAAAATTATTAACATGTTCACAATTGTTTCCTTAACAGCACAGAGGAAAAAAATTGAATATCATAAACTACGTTTATTATTTTATGAAATTTACAAGAAACAATTTTCAAAATTGGTTACTCCTTTAGATTAACAAATTGTTGCCGGAGAATAAAATTGACTCTATGAGTACTTAGCTTCGCTCTAAAAAGGAAAACTAGAACATGTTATTAAGATTCGCCATGCAGCGTACCTAACTAAGGCGATGCCTCTCTTCACGACGGAAGTTTTGAAGGCGGGAATCATATCCGCACTCATCCAATCACGTGCAACAAATTGTTGCGTCCACGGATTGCACGAATGCATGGTTTAGGGTTCAGCTCTTGCTCCGTTCTATCTGGAGAGATAATGTTAGTTATAATAGAACTGTTACCATAGAATAGAGCTTGGTACGGCTCTGCACGAGAGGGTTGCTGGGCCGCATCCGAGATGGGCCGGAATCCCCTCGACGGGTCCCGAACTTATGGGCGACGGAAGGTCCCGTCGTCAACCTTGCTCGTTCGCGCGCCGAGAGTACTAATCCTCTCTCCCTATCGTTTTCGTGAGTGCTCTAAGTGCCGCTCCAGGATCGCTTCCCGAGGAACCTCGCCACGACGGCAAGACTCGCCAAAGTTCGTCAGGGAGACCATACGCTCAAGGATGTCGTCCTCTACATATTTACTCGGCTCACACCAGGCCACCGGCCAACTATGTAATCTGTATCTGAGTTATTTGTGTGGAGTCTAGAGTGTCTGTTTGATTTGTTACTTGTTGTTGAAAGTCTACGTGATTTGGTTTGTTTTGAGTTAATTCGGTCCTCTAATGGTTGGCTGTCATCGGTATCCAGTAATTTTAAATTATTAATTCTTGATTTGCTACGGTTTTCTGTATGATTGTGAGAATGTTTATTAGTTTCTTTAAATTTTTCCCTTCAATCAAATTGAACTGATTATCTATTTCGAGTTTCGCTACTATTTTTCCTGTAATTAGGTTCTATTGTTTCTTGTCTATTTTCAAAAGAAATATGAGCTGATGGGTGTAATCTAGACCTGAAGTTGTTTGCCCTTTCTTCCCTTTCTCTAGAAAATCTTTCTTATTGTTGGTTCATAAATTCGTTGATCTCTGCGTATTATTTATACGTATTGGCGCGCCTATTCTTGGTAAATGTTCGTTATCCCACAAGAATGTATTGTTTGTAGTTTTAGTTGTTTCTAGTTGTCTTACCGGAAATAATCTACCTTGGTTTGAACTGTCTCTATTAACTGTGTATTCTGTGTTTTTTTTCACGAAACCCCTACCACGTCCTATTGACCTATTTGTTGTTTTATGTATAGTGCCAGTGTTCCTAGGTGAAATTACTTCTATGTTTCGGATTATTGGTCTTGTTTTGACCTTGGTTAAATCCGCGTTTTTGGTTGGAAGTGCTGCGGCACCTTCCAGGTCTAAACTATCATGGTCGCTCTCCATGTTGGTAGGGTTAGTCATTATTACTTTGATTGTACCCAATCTGAGTTTCATTTAATTTTCATTTATTTAAAATTTCATAAATGTGACACCCTGTAATCAATTTATATAACCGTTTTCTATTTCATTTTCATTTCGATGAGAATATTAGAGTTTATTTTTGAATACTTTAATTAAGATTGTAATTAATAGTAAATTGTCGCAGAGTTCGAAAATGTGTTTGCTTTCTTTTTCTGACCCTTTGTTTATGATACACGTCGCGTGACCTTACCTCGACTCGCGAGTATTGCTGACTGCACGTGCGAACTTGTTTGCGCGCTTGGAAGTTTCGTCAAGTCGGGAGTTTGGAATATTCAGCAAAAATAAAAATGAATGTTTTTCTTTTCACGTTTCATCTTTCCTTATTCTAATATTTTATTTCATAATTTTAGTTTTCGAAAATTAAATTCAAACTTTAGTAATATTTTAGACCCAGTTTTATTCTTTTTTAAACTTGGATTGATAGTTTCCGTTTTTGGTTCAATCTATACTGATAGCTACTTTCACTTGTCATTTTAATCCATATGCGCAATATTTCTTCAACATTTCATGCCACATAAGTACGAACAATGCAAAATACAATGGCAAATCACATAAAAACCATACAATACGAGTATATCAAAGCATATTATAAGACATGTAAATCGTACCAATACACATATTATAATGTCCTAATAATAGGTTTCTAATACTCAAAGGCAAGGCAACAATTCAAATAGCATGCTACGAGTTACTAAGAGTTCAGAGTAAGAGTTTAAATTTAAAATTGTGTACCTTTTTTATCGGCAGGTTTCATGGCTGGTTACAAGGAAAAATGTGGGATTTTAGGTGGGGCGCCAGGGATTACGAAGATAAGACCGAAGAAGGGAAATCGGGAAACGGGAGTCCGAGAGACTGGTTAAAAGTTTAGTTAAAAGCAAATCGACATTTATTGCCACTTACATTGTTTTCCGGTGGCCTGGTGTGAGCCGAGTAAATATGTAGAGGACGACGTCCTTGAGCGTACGGTAGCCCTAACGAAATGTGGCGGGTCCTGACGTCGTGGCGAGGTTCCTCGGGAAGCGATCCTGGAGCGGCATATAAAGCACTCACTAAAACGATAGGGAGAGAGGATTAGTACTCTCGACGAGCGAACGAGCAAGACTGACGACGGGACGTTCCGTCGGACCCGTCGGAGGTTTCCGGCTCATCTCGGATGCGGCCCAGCAGCAACCCTTTCGTGCAGGGCTGTGTCGAGCTCTATTCTATGGTAAAAGTTCTGTTAAAATCTTCGCGTCTTTTTCTGAAATACTCATGGCCTTTCCAATTTTTCTGATATCGAAAGTCATGCACTCAGCTCGGACATCATCTGCCTGTGCGAGACATGGGTAACTTTACAAAATTTAGATTCCCCTGTTTGGGTCCCTGATCACACCGCTGTTGTAAGTAATGCACAATGATCTGCTAGAGTCGGCCGCCCTAGTGGAGGTTCAGCAATTTTTATAAAAAAGCTTTATTTAACTTTGAAATCTTATTAATTTCTCCTACATGTATTTTTATTGAATGTTGGTAAAGGGCATTTCAATTCATCATGGGAAATGCTTATTTTAACTATCCATGGATGCTAAGCTGTTCGAGCAGACTTTTGAGGAGGGCATTTCTGAGGTTATATCGGGTTATGTTCCCTAAAGATTTTTCAGGCAATTCTACTTTTCTTGGATTTCAGGGTATAAGTGTTAACGATATTTGCGTGTAATATTGTGTCAATAGACCTGATTTCTAATTTTGAAGTACTTCAATTGCCTACGACATTCCAAATTATTTTACTGTACAATAAAAGAGAGTATATATGAAATGTCTATTTCTGAGAACTCTACGTACTCCAACGGAGAAAGAAATACCCTAAACAATATTTTAATTGTCACAATCTCACCTGTCACCGAAGTTGAATTCACTTGCAAAACCTAATGGCGTACTCCAGGAAAGAAACCTTGGGATGATGAAGAATGTAGAGTCACGCGTTTAGATAATCTTAGATAACAATCATCTTAATAATCTTGATAATAATAATCTCATATAATCTTTAAATGTCTTTAAAAAGTCGGGTTTTGCCGATACGGCAAAGTGTGTGTTGATTTGCATTTTTCAACCTGCTCTCGAACGTTATGAACAAAACAATAATTTTTATAGCATTTCTACACATATATACGACAAGAATCTTTATTTCTTAGAAAATTGATTTTTTGAAAAAAAGATGTGGTACTGTACCCTTAGAAACTGATTGCAACCCAAAGTATAACTGGCTTCTCCAGCTAAAAAATATGTTTAACTCTATGTAACTCGGAGCAAATGTGGCTTGACTTTGATTCTGCGTCGCTCGTTGAAAATATGGATGTTTTTCTAAATATTTTTTCTGATTATCTCTGGCGCTCCGACTATGAAAAGTCCCTTCATTCAAGTAGTCTCCAAGTTTTCACACATCTTTAATTCTATCCTGACTTTCAATCATATCTGCATCTTAGATTACCTTTTTATATAACTTCTATTATTGCTCAACTTATACTTCCGGGCTCTATCAGGGGTTCTATACGTTTTAGAGAATATAAATTTACTTATAACCCTGCTCGACTCTGCCCTATATGTAACTGTCAGTATCAGAGGACCTGTATCATTTGCTAGGTGCTTGTCCTGCCTATTCTGACTCAAGAATATCAATCTTAGGCCACCCAGCAGCCGCGACAGTCAATAGCCAGTCTTGGCTGAGTCTTTTAAACTCTAATTGTCTACACGAGCTGCACAAAGTTTCATTGTATGTCCGGCAGATTCGACAAATAAGAGCATTCATTCTGGAGACGTGAATGTCTTCATCCTTAAATAATTTGTTCTCTTGGCTGTGTGTATGTATGTGCGTAGATGTCACACTTTATTGTTGCAGATAAATTTATGAATTTTCAAGGGCTTAATTTCACCACTAATATCTTTAATCTAACTGAAGAATTTCTAAAAATATTTACTGCCTTTTTTTAACACTCAATAATATTTAAAAAATCGGTTCTCCACCGTAAAACTTTTTCCATCAACATAATTCAAAGTTAATTGAAGAATATAAAAGTTTACTTGTATCGAGACAAATCAATTGATCTATAATATTAATACATTTTATTAAAGAGCAAGGAAGTAATTGTCATTTATACTATATGTAAAATGGATTTTTATAGTAAAGGTTTTTCGTTTTCATACTTTACAGTTGATTCGAGACGAATCGATTGGCCTTTAATATTGATACATTATACTAAAGAAGATGAAAGCTATGGTAATTGTAACATTATAATTTTTGATCAACTTTCTTATAATACTCTTTCGGCACTGTAAATCAAAATTTCGAGTAAGAAAATCGTACTTACTTTTCCCAGGGCGCCAGACCTTTCTTGGGTCAAAAAATAACACAACGGAAGATGAGATAAATCTTAATTTTATTCAAAGCAACATAACGTACGATAACTTAAGAGATTACATAATGAAAGGTAATTTTTTTGAAAGCAATGTACCGGTAAAAATTCTGGCTAGCTCAGAACCGCAAAATACGGTATAGCGGCTGGTTCGATCGCGAAATGTTTCTCATTTTATGAATAACAACCCAAACATTTTAGAACAATAACGATTTGGATATTTATTTTAATTATAGATACATAAGTATAAGTTCGATCCCGACAATCTCTTCAATCGATTCTAATGTCTTAAAATTAAATCTCAATCCTCAGATACTCCACGAACTTTACGAACTTGCGGTAAACAAAAATTAACATATCTGAGTTAACACATGAGAGTAAAGGAATTATCGATAATATTCTTAAGATATCGGCAATTATTTTATCAACTATTGGGGGAAATAAAACGTGGAAACTCTGTGTCCACGTATTCCGCGACAAAAATTCCGCAAACTGAACATAATTTCTTACAGCAAGAATTAATAATACAAAGTACAAAATATCGGATAAAAATTGTAATAGCTACGTGCACAGAGGTTTTCCTAAATAAAAACAAATGGACATACCGGCTGAAACATTTCACAGTCAAAGTTGGAGATAATTTTCTTGGACGGTTCTCCGATCGGCGATGAGGTAATCCGGGCGAATAATTTTTGGGAATCGGCTAACTGCGATCCAATGAACACACTAGACCAACACTAATTAAAAATATACTCGGCGACTAGGCACTTCGGGAGTCATGAACGGAAAGAGGAAGAGTGCTGGGGTACACACTTATTTATTGACTTGTGGTCTGTCGCAATATTTGAAATTGGTCGTCGCTGATTGGTCGCAAATTTGGCGCGAAGTCATCGCACAAATTGGAATAGGGCGCAAGATTATAGTATTATAATATTCAAAGTTATTATATCGCCAAATACCAATTTACTATATATGAAAAATAGTTATTAATTTGAGACGTAGTCCTTCCTCTCCTATAAAACTCTCCGGAAGACTAATCTTATTCTCGCTCATCGTCGTACGAGTCTTGCACAGAATCAATTACTTCCGGAACTTGGAAGCAGGGCCGTAGCTATGGAGATCTCGCTAGCCATGATGGAGATCGACGACGAATCCTTCTCTAACCAGAAAAAACAAGGTAGAATGCAGGTGGAATGGTGAAATCAATAATTTTTGGAACGCCTCCTGACGTCAGCCAAAATTATGATAGCATTTTTGCGATGATTTCCGGGCGAGGGTCAGTTGTAAGGTTGGCAGCAATGGCTGGTGTTACTAGGTGGCAGAATTTGAATTCGCTCGCTGTAGAATCTAAGTGGAAACATTTGGAACTAAGAATTCCTTGGACCTCTCCTTGGCAACCAGAGTACTTCGGTGTTCCCACGATGTTGGTAAACTCCAAGAAAATTATACAAAAAGAGAAAACAAACGAATCAGCCAAAAATTAATAAGATCTCGAAACAAGTCGTGGTGCATCTTGTGATTCCCGAAGTGGCAATTTAATATTAACGTTATCAAATCTCCTTCGAAGAATCGCTTTTTTTTTCTTGTGAGTTGCAAAGTCTGCAACGTCACATAATGAATAATATTTGCAAATACAGTTCTGTATAGTAAAACTTTTTTTATTAACATAATTCGAAGTTGATGCAAGAATAAAACAGATTCCTTTGTTCGAGGCGAATTGAATAACCTATAATATTAATACATTTTATTATAGAGTAACGAAATTATGGTCACTTATACTATATTAAAAGTCGACTTTACAGTAAAAAAATTTTAATTGCAAACTTAGTCTTAACTTAAATTAACTTAAGATGAAGTTGGGAAAGGGATAGGGTGCGACAGAATTTCCCCCTTCCGTTTTCGAGTTCGTAAGAGTACCATTTTGAATGAAAAATTTGATTTGTCTGATTTGTCATTGTGCTTACAAAAATTTTTTGTATTTATAATTTTGTATTTTTTGTAAATTTCTATTCTTAAATGTTACTTACATTGTTACTTAACTTAAGTATGCTCCCTAAAGTGGAAACATTCGAGATCGATTTCACAACTAGTTTTGATTTTGATCATATTTCTTCATATAACTTAAAGTGCTGATTTCGCAACTAATATTCTTTATTTCGTAGCCTCAATATTTTCAAAGACATAGTCATAGTATATGCATCAGGCTTCATTTTAAACTATATTAGAAACCTTTAGCATTTGCAGTTTGCTTGACACAAGATTTCAGAAACAGACAAAAAAAGTTTTTTCAGTTTTAATTTCTTTTGATTGACAAAAGGAGAAAGGTAGATCATTTTCACCTTCAGCTTCGTATTCTATGGGAGAAAAATACTGGAAAGTCCCATCAATTGATGATAAATAAAATCTTGTTTGCCAGTGTTATCTTACCAAATATTGCTGGTGTTGAGGGCATGTCCAACGTGGGCCATTTAATAGACTGTGAGGGATCTCGCAAATTACAGGATGGGAAGGATTTGGAAGTCGAGAATAATGGGTGAAGTCAATGATAGGGGCAAATAGAGTTCAAATAACAAGGGTTTATTGAACCAACTTACAGCGATGGAGACTACAGGCAGTCTCTTCTCTCCAAAGTCCGAACTGGGTGGCAAAGCCGAAAACGGGCAAGCGATGGGGTTGAATCCGGGCGATGAAGCCAAGATTCTGGATAACAGCTATCGGGGTTGAAGTCCTGGAGGATCGCGTGGCGTCCTGGTGGGTTGGTGGCGTCAGGGAAATCCAGGGGGTTGCAGGATGGTACACGATGGTACCGATTACTTCGTATAGTGAGCACAAGACACAAGACAGCTTGCCTTTGGGGCAAGATTATGCTTGTCGTTCCCCACTCCTTCTTCCAGGCCCACAGGGCCGTATGGTATCGGAGTATTTGTAACTTTGTTACAAGACATTTTTTTAGCTACTCGATTTTGATTGTTTTTAGATTAAGTCCCCTTTCTTCGGCCCACGTCACATACATATGTCGTATCTCAATAGCAGGCCCAGTTGATTAGCCTACTAACTGTGCAGTTGGCTAATCGACGCTGAATAGCCAACTGTGTACCTGCATCTGCTCACGTTCGTCTAGTGGACGGATGAAGGCAGCCAACAAGCGTTCAGTCGGCTATTCGACTAAAGCGCTTCAGCCCAGTAGACGACTATACATATGGTTCATAATATATTTTAAGGATGGACATTTTTCATTTGTTTTTCATGGAAATATTCTGAGTAAAAAATAATAAAAAGAGTTTCTATTAGAAATGTTAAGCCATTTACAATTTAAATTATGTATTTATATGACACGAGGTGCGCTAGTATGGAAATCTTAAATACAAAATTATCCGATTCTTAAAATAGGCAAGCAAAACTACAAAAGTATATTTGGTCTTTTTTTAATGTTTAAAAAAAGTAATTGTTTTTTAATCTTCCGTTTTATTTATTTTCATTTATTATAACAAAGTGGACAATTGTGAAAAAGTAAATTAAACAATAAACTAGCTTCGAAAAAAGCGATTTAGGGTAAAAACTAGTCAATTATAATTAAGAAAACCAAATAAAATACGTGATAAAATTGTTAATTTTATACTGACCATTGCTCAATAGGACTAGAATATAACTGTATTATATAAAAAAGTAGGCATTGAGCAATAGTCAGTATAAAATAAAAAATTTCATCACGTATTTTTTATTGTTTTCTTAATTATAACTATCCACTTTTGACCTCAAATAGCTTTTTTTGAAGCTAGTTTATTGTTTATTTCACTTTGCCGTAACGGTAAACTTTGTTATAATGAATGAACATATGTAAAACGAAAGATAAAAAATCCAATTACTTTTTTTCAAACTTTTTCTGTGATGTTTCTAAAGATTGTAATTTTATTTTTAATTATCTTGAATTAACGTAACGTGTCTTGTTGGCTTGTCACTTTTCTGACATTTCTATCTATAGCTACTCAGAAAGTAGATTTAAGACATATGTCATTTATTAAAAAATGTTTGAAATTTCAATAAGTTTAATATATAGATTAATTCATTTTCGAATATTTTGCTATTTATAGCTACAGTCTGTCAAGTTAAAGCGTGGGTGGCTTTACTCGCAGTCGGTAAGGTGTATCGACATGATTTTGGTGTCAAAATATTAAGAAGAGCTCCCTC
>NC_046665.1:934376-947028 GCF_010883055.1 Belonocnema kinseyi | reverse complement strand
AGGGAGCTCTTCTTAATATTTTGACACCAAAATCATGTCGATACACCTTACCGACTGCGAGTAAAGCCACCCACGCTTTAACTTGACAGACTGTATATTTTAGTGGTTTAGTATCATCTACTCTAGCCAACGATCTAGGTAGATAGAGTTCCTGCAGCTTGAAAGTTGCAAAATCAGAATTTAAAATAATAGAAGATTTGTTTTAAGTCGAAGTCTGTAAAGTAAAAAATAATATAAAATAATTTTTGAAAATACATGCAGTTGTATAGATATTACGACGAAACGTTTTTTTCACCTGCTTTCGTCATATCAATATCAGGATTTTTGCCTTTTTCAGCGATGTTTCAAACTTGCAGATCATGACAAAATCATTTGGTGCATATAATAACAAAAAATGGATTATTCCTTTCATTATACTTTTCAAAATTTTAAGTTTTTAATCAAACTTTCTCAAAAAATTGTGCAATTAATCAAATTCAAGCATCGTGTTTTTTGCGCATTTAAAAAAATTAGAACTGCAACGACATTTTTTAGCTTTCAATTTCCAATTCGATATTACTTTATATTAATAAAAATTATTCTTACACATAAATTGCCACATGTTTTTGGCTTTTGAATGTTAGTCAATAGCTTGATAAAAAGAGAAGCTCATCCAGCCTCTGATTAGCGACGGCGAAAGAGGAAGGACTGCGTTTTTCAGCTATTTCTACAAATAAACACTTTTTTTCGACGTAACTAAGCGTTCATAATTAATTTTAAAACTTTTATTAGAAACATCGATAACGGGCAACTGTTCGTAATTAATTGTAAAACTTTTTTTAGAAACCTCGATAGCGATCCACTATTATTATTGTCATTAATAATTTTATAGAGATATTTTTGACCTCATACACTTGTAAACATAAAATTCATTTTTGCTTATGGATACTCCAAATTAACGCATCTGTTAAACATACACGCTAACTTTGCAACCAAAGTCGGCATTCATTTTTACTGCATGGGTCAGAAAAAATTTGACTACAACATTATTAATGACATTCCAACTGTTGATTGTTATCGAGGTGTGTGAAAAAAAAAGTTGAAAAATTAGGGATTAGGTGTTGCTCAATTTGAAAATAAAACGAATTTGTACCCTTATAATTAGACGAAGAATGTATTTGTTAAATAAATTTGTTTAAACTGTCATCAATTGTGAATGTATTGCTACATCTGAGAAGTAACTGACATGTACGTTTATATTTTAACGTCTTCACTACAACAATATTGATTTATTTCATCATAAATGCCTGCTGGGAATAATTGCTTACAAAATTTGTTGATGCAACAAGAAATGATTTGTTATCTATAATGGTTTCAATTAAAAAACGGGTTTTGTCTGCAAATTGTTCTAATTTAATGCAAATCAAGTTAATTTAATACGATGTTCGAAATCCCTTGCCGTGATGTTGTAGGTACAAAATTATGAGCATGGTGTAGTTTGGAGTTCGCCTTTTACCGCTGTTGTACTTAAACAGCGGCCGCGAGCATTAAAGGTTACAACAGTCACCTCTGGGTGCTTTCTTAGAGTTACTATGTATTTAAAATACAGAAGTTGTAGGCTCCAGAAATTACGATCATGTTTCCTTAAATCAACAAATTCCGACACAATCAGACGTTTACGTCGTCCACTCCTGTTCCTTCTATCCTAGAAGGTAAGAAACAACGAGAAATTGACGCAAGATACTTCGTACAACATCGTCGTACGAATAGTTCTACTCTATACCGGCTCCATAGATGTTAATATCCTCTGTTTGAGGATGCCAGTGCATAGCTTGTAGCTGCTGCTGTTTCAACAAGCTATGGGCCGTTAGTTCTTTAGACTTGACAAATCTCTGGCTTTAGGGATCAGTACCGTTCGTCCTTCCACTAACCACTTAAGGATGTATTGTTCTCCACTTAAGAAAGTAGCAAATATACGAGCTAGGACACTGCTCCTCTGGTCGTTACGACAGTTGCCTCTGGCAAAAGTTACGAAAGAGTGAGATATCTAAAGCTTTTTCATCTAGCCTATGACTATCTCCATATACTTGTTCCCAGAAGACTTGGATCTCTTCTCCACTAGGTGAAATTTCAATGGCACATGCCATTTTGTTAAACAGACGGGAAGGATGAGTAGAAAAGGTGGAATTTTCCTGAATTCACTTTACTTGCCGTTCAATGCTCCGTTTGGCTGTTGAAAGAGCTCTTATTTTTTGTGACCAATACTGCTTGATGGGCGACAGTTTACGCTTGTTCAGCGTAGCCATGAATACTGTACCATTTTATGAGCATATTCCGGGTGCATATTGTCCCAAAGCTTAAGGTGGGTTCCGTACCAACAGAACCTCGGTAAAGGTACATAGAAAAACTTCCAGAGGTACCGGCTCACAGATCGAACCCCTGACCTCTGAGGTGAAGTCCGAGCACCTATTTCCTGTCTCTCCTATTAACCTGTATTGTACACAGAGCGAAGTTTGAATTGAGTATTTTATCATGATGTCACGAGAATGCAAGCAGCTTTTTCGAGAAAATATATTAAACGTAAAAATAAGTCATTAATATACGAATAGAAATATTTTTAAACTAGAATCTACTTTCTCAGTCTGTTCTATTCTTTTGTCGACTAACGACCTTCAAGTGTCAGGAACTAAAATAAAATTTTCCAAGGTTCAGACTTTATAACTTACTTACATTTGAGCTTTTTTTAAACTTTTATTATATCGATTTTTAGTTGGAAAATTTTCGTGCGTCAACCGTACGTTAATAAAAACACTGACATGCATAAAGCGCTAACGGCCTCCTGCATATTATTGCGCAATTACCTCATGCAAGCCCCCGCTGACTCTGCCTTTCCGCTACGCTGCCTTTCCGCTACGCTGCTTGTGTTTTTCAGACAAGATTCGCAACAGCACTTCATCCCTTGAGCCGAGAAACTGCGTGGGCCAGATGTTCTAGGAATTACTAAACGGCAGGTAAAACACTTTTTTGGTACATGCGCATTAATTTGAAGTATTTTGGATTGAATCCAAGCAATTCTCAATAACCGGAATTCTTGTAAAAAAATGTCTTTATTTTTGGTATTTTAATTAAAAAAGAATACATATTTTGTTCGGAAATCGGCCGCGGCAGATTTATGAGAAATTTAATGAGCTTTAACTTTTTTAACATAGCGTGCAAATCGGTTCGGAAATCGACCAGTTGGACAAAAAAAGTGGCTGTGGGCAGAAATATTTTCAAACCGAACAGTGCTAATTTCCATGAAATCACTTTCTTCAACTTATTTTATTATAACAAATTTAGAACATTTTAAAAATCTACATTTCGACTGGAAAAAGTTTCAAGATATTTCTTATACATTATTTTATAGTTTTAGTTATTGATTAAGGCCATGTGACGAGAGGGTCACGTGACCAAACCTGTTCTTCAATTTTTCTTTCCCAACTTACGTCTAAACGAAATGAGGTATCGCTCTGCAAGTTTAGGAAATGAAAGAGGAGGTAATAAAGTCCATGTCTCTGTTTTGTTCCGGTAGAAATTTTGAGAAATTTTTTTTTTTTTCAGAAAATGCCAGTGGAAATTTTCTTCCCCAACTTACGTCCACACGGAATGAGATTGGTGTTAAAAATTTGGCACGATAAATAGAAGGCATGCAAGAATGTGTTTCTGGTCCTAAGTAATTAGAATAGTGAAAAAAGTTTTTTTTTTATTACTAGTTTGGACAAATACCGACCGTGCTGTCGTCAAACCCTGCAAGCAATTTTCAATGTTGTCAATGGGCTAGTTATGAGGTTTATATTGACAATTTCGAACTTCTAGGGGTCTGTGGGTAAAACAGATAGAGAAAGTTAAAAGTCAAACTTCTGCTGTAAAACCTAAATGGGTCCGTCGATAATCATTATCTGCATAAATAAACTTTTTTCTTCCTCCAACTCTTTGCGAGGCCACAAGCAATCCTTTAATATTTCTTAACATTTCCCGAAAAAAACTTCCGCGTTATTTAAACTTTTATTTTTCAATATGGGTGAAAAATATTAATCTTAGGGCTGACTTGATCATCTGTTATAAGCATCACATGGCCTTGAGGAACTTTTAAAATAAATGTGGATATTTTATAGCAAACGGCATTCTGCAAAAGTCATACAAATTTTGTTTATAATTTTGTTTTTAAAATAAAGAAGTTTGAAAAAGATATATATTTTTTAAACAACCAGATGACAATTATGTGTACAGAATTTAATTATATTTATTTCATAAAACGAGATATCGAATCCATTTTAAATCAGACAGGGTTTTACACTAAGGTCGCAGAATCTCTCGCGGACAAAATATGTTTTTTTTTTAGAGGAAATGAGGCGCCACACCTATTTTTTCGATATGTAAACAAAAAATGTCTTAAGAATTTATGCGTATTTGAATGTTGTGCTTTGTTTTTCAAAGAACATCATTTAGCAGCGTTTTTTTTTTGTTTGCAAAAATTAAAAGTCAATTTCCTCAAAATAAATGCTTTTGGTTGATAATTTACTTTGATAATAAAGATATTTTGTAAGATTGATGCAGGCTGCATATCTTTCGTGGCTGAGGGAATTCTTTGATCATACAACCGAATTTCCTACTTGTTTTTAAAAGCAACGAAAGATTTGAAAAAATGTTAAGTTAAACTTTTACACGTCTAGAAAAGTCCTATGAAAAATGTATTTTGTTCGTTTGCGATGTCTTTTATAGTTTATGCGAAACATATAGAAATTACATTTATATGAACAAATTCTCACGGCCTTAAAAATGGTTTTAAGCCCACATGATGCAGATAAGATGCCTTTCTTTTGTTAGTAGGAACTTCAAAAAAATATTTGAAAAAATAAAGAAGTTGACGTTTTTCAGAAAAAATATATTTTTTAATCTGCTCAAAATTTGATGAAAAGATAAAAAAGATTTTCTAGAAAACCCACCTTTTTATTTTTACATATTTCTTACAATTTAATCATTTCCAGGAAGAAGTAGAACGTTTGATTATTAAAAAAAATAATTTTGCTGGCTACAAAAGTTCCTTAGATAGCATCAAATTTACAAGATATCTTCATTATCAAAGTACAAATTCCAAAAAAAAAAAAAAAAAAAAATGGCAAAGAATTTGTTTTTAAAAACAAAGCGCAGTATTAAAATACGCATAACTTCGGTTAGCAAAGTTCAGGGACACTAGCGCATAGAAAAACACAGTATTTGCGAATAAAGAACAATATAATATTAAAGAGGTCAAGTAAAGATATACGGGATACTTGGGATTTCTCGCTGTATTTCAGAAAAATTCCTCTTCTGCTCGCGTCTTGATTTGTCCTAAAGTGGTGATCTCTCCTTTACTAGCACTTCTCTGCCGAAGCGTTCAAAGCATGTCACATCATGAGGCATCCCAATTCAAGATTTGTATGGCGTCTTTCTGTTGAAATTTTTAGAAAGTGTTCTATTGCGGATGTAATTCGCTGTATTACTGTATTTGTGAACGGAGACGTCAAAATCAGCCTGCACTGTGACTTGGCGAATTTTCTGTTTCTAGAGACGCATCCAGGCATCTAAGCATTTCGCAATGCTCAGGGAAACTAGCGCATAAAAACAAACAGAGTATGCGACAATAGAACAATATAATATTAAAGAAGTTAAAGATACATAGGGTTTTGCACACTGATTATTAATCAAATGACCCGGTCAATAGGTTTTGACATGAGAAACAAAAAAGGCCGTACGTGACACATTAAAACAGAGGTCGGAACACGCTTAAATTAACAAATCCAAGAACATCTTAGACAATCTTTTTTGCACATCCGAAAAATACTTATCGCCTCATTTCCTCTAAAAAAACAACATATTTCGTACACGAAAGATTCTGCGACTTAAAGTGTAGAACCCTGCCTGATTTGAAATAGATGCGCTCAAAAGTTTAAATTGGATGAAAATTGTGATGTCAATTGAATTTTTTCTAAAGCATGCAGCCAACCCATATCAACAATTTAAGCGATGTGGAGTACGTTTTTTACTTTGAATTTTTTCCTACAAAATTTTCTAATTTTTTATCATTTTTCGCGAAAGAAACATTATTTTATGACAACGAAATTTTTAGCCACCCAATTTGTTCAGGAATGTTTGAATTCTTTATACACACATGTCTCTTTATATTTTCTCAACAATCTCAGACATTTCCACGTGGCTTCCACTATCATGATACCCTTCACTGGCGCTGTCACTGTCCTCTCCATAATTGATAATGATAGGTTATGCGCACACTGACGTTACGATATCAGACTGTTTTCCTCAATATTCAATTTTTTATGCATGTGGGACACCATTTGGCCACCGAGTTTGGTGGTAAATCCTTCACGGTCCCTCTGCACAATTGCAGTACGTAGTTAAGTTTAAATTTTTTTTTATTTGTAATAACACGTTTCCTCATGTGAGCCGAAAGTAATTCTATTGGGTTCAGTTCGCAATAAGATACTGGAAGCGACAGCAGCTTGACTTAACCATTTCTTACCTGCTGGGCTGTTGTATCCCACAGATAAATTTGTGGGAATCGAAACTATTCTGTCAAATTGAAAAGACCATCCCTTTTCATATTATGGAAAGATCTTCTACCTGCTGGAACATCAACACCTTTGCATATTAACCAAGTGACTATCTCCTCTTTCTTCCGTGCTGTCGTTGCGCCCCTGAAGTTGGATCCAGCATTGTATGGTACGGTGCTTGATAAGGAACGATACATGTCAAAATTCGTGGAGCGTTCCTCCGAAACACATTCCACGCAGTCACTTCTTAGAGTGTAATTTGCTCCGCACCACTACTCATCCGTGAAATAAATAGACCAATTTTGTTCCCGATAAGATTGGATTACTATTTAAAATTCTCATCGGCTTTCTATAAAGTAAAGAAGATAACTTTTGTTGTGACACGCTTGACTGTACTCTCTGAGATGTCTAAACATTCTGCAGTTCTCTTAGCTACATTTTGATAATATTTCCTATCTGAGCACTTTCAAAATCCTTCCTGTATTCGAAAAATATTTTTACTTTCAGAACCATTTCTTTTTCCTCTGCATTTAAAACGTGACTTCTGTCACTACTATTGCGTAACTGGAGAAATCGTGGTATAATGTTTTCATTTTTTGCGTTGTCTTGAATTTCGTTTCGTTGATCGTTATCGGCGAATGCGTCCGTTTCGTTGTTGTTAGCTTGTTACTAGCTTTTCCGGTAAATAAATCCAAATTGTAAGAGATTCATCACAGTGCATGGAATCTTATATGGAATAGTTTTTTATTATTAAATCATTGAATTATGAAGGTGAAGATTGTCATCTTTTTGCAGTCCACGAACTAATGAAGAGAACAGGCAATTGCCTCTACCTCTCGTTATCTCATGGAATTTCTGTCCAATGTGATACAATTAAAGTTCACATTCATTCATTTTGCTATTTTTTAACCACTGCAAATCACAAATATATCACAATGTTATAGGCTTTTTTAATAGAAGTTTAACGACGGCGAGCTTCAAGCAACTAAGGCCAACCAAAATGATAAATCTTTAATTGGAACGTACAAAGATGAATTTTAAACCAAATAGACGATTTTTAAACGAAAGTGATGGAATATTCAACTGCAAGAGTTTATTCCCTTTAATGAAGCTCGCCATATCTTCTGTATCCTCCGCCATCAACACTGTGTCGTTGGCGTACGCCAGTGTATATACCTTTTCCTTCCCTATCCTAACTCCCCCCTAACCTTCTCTCCTCATTTTTCTTTCAAGTCGGATATTAATATATTAAATAAAAGTGGACTCAGAGGACATTCTTCCTCCACTCCTTTTACCAATCGGAAAACATCTTCTACTTCTTCTCCTACCTTTACCCTGCTTTATGTCTCGTTAAAATTTTTTGATTCACTCTTCATTAATCCCTTTCTTATCCCCTTTTTGACCATAACTTTTTATATTTTGCCTCGGTCTAATGAGTCCAACTCCCCCTTTAAGTGCACGAACATTGCTATTATTGCCCCCTTTTCCCTTCTAATCCTCTTATTTACTAGATCGTTCAGAACATATATGTTTTCCATCAACCCTATTCCTTTCCTAAACCGTGTCTGATTCGGTGTCTCCATCTTTTTTTCTTCAACTTGTTTCTTCTATCTCTCCAGACGATATTACACATTATCCATGCCCATTCCTTTTGTTCCGTCCCTTCATATTGTCATCCTTTATTGGGAGTCTAATCTATGCCAGGTGCCTTTCCACTTTTTACTATTCCTATAACCTTGACTATTCTTTCCCTTGTTATTTCCTCTTCCTCATCTCTTCCTCTACCATAGTCTACTTCTTTCCTAACTTTTCTCTCTACTCCTCCTAGCAAATCCCAGAAATATTTTTTCCATTCTACCATTTTAATATCGTGGTTTACTCTTTTTTTTTCTCTCTCTCTCTCTCTCTCTATTTACTACCTTCCAAGCTTCTTCTTCGGCCTTTTTCTCAAATCTCTTATTTTCTTCCTCTTTCTTTTGATCACACAACTCAGTATACTCCTTTTTTCTGCTATATTCTTCTCCAATACTTTTTCTTCTCTCCATTATCTAAATTCCCTTCTGACCTTCTTTTTCTCTCTCTCTTTACAATCCTCATCACATCCACTTCTATCCCCCTCTTTCCTAACCTTATTTTTGCGTGTGCACTTTAATCCTCTGTTTCTCCCTCCTATAATTCTTTCTATCTCGTCCACATTTCCATCTCCCATTTTGATATTTCTGACCTTTTCTTTAAACGTTTATTTTCCTTGCCTTCACCAATCGTCTTTTCCTGCTATTTTCACATTTCTCCTTTTTTACCCATATTACTATTACTTTTTTCCCCTCTAATTTCACTATTAAGGAAAAGTTCCGAATCAATCTAATCTTATGCCTCTAGTTTCTTGACCTCTCTTACCTCATCGTCTACTATCTTGTTTTTGTTAAACTTTTACTCGGGTAAACCCGGTTATACATCATAACCACGGACGAAGTCAACTGACTGATGAGATGTTTAACTTTTCAAGGTCGGTGTTAGACCATTTTATGAGCCCGAAAGAGTGTTCCATGATCTTTTGAAAACACCTTGCTCTCGCCAGATGCTCACTCGTCAAGTACTTCTACCAGAAGTTGTGCACCATGTCCGGACCTGGAGCTTTCCAATTACTTGCCCTTTTTAAGACCACTGAAACATCTAAAGCTGTGATGTTTGTCAGTTGCATTTCAGGACTGTTGCTAGCCCTTGCTTCCTTCAGTTTGAACCACGCAATGTCCAAATTGCATCTGTTCATTTTTCCTTAAATACGCGAACAGTTGTTAGTCATATCTGCCAATTGAGGGACTTCGGTGTCTTGCTGGTTATTTGGCTTTACTCTCAGTTCGCGGTAGAACCTTCTTTCATCTGTCTGAAAGTTTCGATTTTGTTGCCTTCGTGCACTACTTTTCTTGTACCGACGCAGTCTTGCAGTAAGAATATCAAGTCTCTGTCGTTGGGAGTCTATAATCTCATCCATTATTGCTGGTGTAAATATCTCGATGTGCCGAGGGTGGATGATTTTAGTAACATGGTTTATCAGCTTTCTGGTTCTATTTCCTTTTTTATATTGGGTCAATAGACCCAATTTGCACGTTACTTTACTGACATCCATATCCAACATGATCTTCCATGGTGGATCTCGATCCCTGGCTGGGACATAAACTGCATTTGCAGGACAGTATACAAAAGTTTGCACCTCTAACGCAGTTCGTGCTACGTTCAAATACGTAGGTAAAACCTTGTTGTCGAAATGTGCTATTAGTGCACGCAGATCATTTGTAATGTCCATTGTGGACAGAGAATGCATTAGTGTTGGTTCTACATGTCTGAACTCTAGTAAAGCATGACCAAAATTCCTTTCAAGGTGCTGTAGTTTTTCTGGGATTTCCCTATCCAGATCATCGTTATTAATATCCGGATGGGCTTCTAATGAATCCGGTACATGATGTTCATTTTCCCTAGCACCTATGCCTTCAGCATCAATCAATTCTTCGTTTTCCACATCTTCCAAAGCAAGTTTATCAATAGGAAGCTGCGGTTCTACTTCCATTTTGATAGAAGCTATTTCCACAGCTGAAATCAGTCTTTTTACAGATATTGAGCGTTTTCAATCTGCCAGATTCGGCTCATTTATTTTTGCGACTAGCTCTGGGTATTTACGTAGGAAGAGTCCACGATGTTCTCTCCTCACACTTTGCCCACATTTCTCTGCTAAAAAATAAAGGCGCATAACATCTCTGTTCATATAGTATGTCCATTTTCATCGCATTTTTGGTTGCTGAACCTTGGGTTACGATTTCCATTATCTACAGTGTCGATTCCTAAGAGGTCTGCTAAAAAATGTTGGTTTGTTTGTTCAAGACTTAATATCAGATTATGATAAGCCAGAGATCCTCGAGTTTTAATAGTAAGGATGATATCCTTAATTGTTTCCAGTTCAGTAAGATATTCTTTTCAATTTGGAAGATTATGATAAGTTGTGATGTATATTTTGTTTCTAAACAAATATGGCCATAATGCGAACATATCGACATGATAAATAAAATTTTAAATCGTCATATCAAGCCTTAGACGGTGTACGTATTCCATTTTGGTTACTAATCTGTAATGTAAGATATGCCAGCTTAATTTTCGTTAGAATTTCCTTCTTGTACTCTTGGAATTTTTGAAATCTTCAGTTTGTTTACATAGACTATTTTTCACTAATCTTTTATTTGGATTTTTACATTCCCATGTCCTAATATTTCTAAGACCTCGTGTGGTCCCGTATATTGATCTGATAATTTATGTATTTTTCCGTCCTCCAATAAAAATACTTTATCTCCTACCTTAAAGTCCTGTGGATTAACTTGTTTATCGTAATAATATTTTGACCTTTCGTAGGTGCTATTAAATTTTTCCTTGCCAGGCTTCATATATCGTGTAGTCTAATTACGACGTTAGTCATGTAATCATCATACGTTTCTAATTAATTGTACGGATGGGGTGGTTCATTAGAAGGCTGTCGTGCGAGTTTTCCCAACACTAGCTCATAAGGTGTACATTTAGTACCCTCATGAACACTACTGTTGTAAGAACAAGTAGCGAGTTTCAGCCAGTCGTTCTATTCTAAATTTTTGCTAACAAATTTCTTTAGGTACACACCCAAGACATGTCAGAATGTTCTAATGAACCGTTAAATATGTTTATAAACGCATCTGCTATAGTGCAAGCAAGTTGACTAGAAAGCGGTATGGCTAAAGCCTATTTAGTAAAATAATCCTGAATCGTTAGTATATTTACATTACCAGCTTTAGTTTCTGGTAATGGACCAGCTATATCCATAGATATTTTTTCGAAAGCAACTCTAGGTGTGTTTGTGATCCCTAGTCATTAAAGCATGAAATTTAAGGTTCTGATCACCTTCGATTAATTTATAGTTTGGCTTCTCTGTGCACCTTAAATCAATCGATCCTGGTGGAATTTCATAGTTTCGATTTTCTATTTCATATATTACAAACTCCTTATCACTTAAGGAATTCTCGAAATTTGTGTCATGTTGTGAGAATTTTGGTTTTATCGATTCTTTTTCTACTGCATTCCTTGATAATGCATCAGCGATCACGTTTGTTTCCCCAGCTCTGTACATTACGTTAAATTCATATTCTGCAAGTTTTAACTTCCACCTAGTAACACCATTATCTGTAAAAAATTCGGATCCTAGTACTCCGTCTTCTAAAATAGGTATTTGATTTGAAATAATTTTAAATGTTGTTAAATACTCAAGTATATTAATTTTAGCTTGTCCTAATATATAAACAGGATGTGACTGTCTTGTCTATTGGTATTGATACCCCAATCACATGTTCTTTCATTAAATTAATTCCCGCTCCAGTGACAATCATCATGCGCACTGGACCTAGAAATCCTTCTACAGATGATGCGATAAATTGTATCAAATTACCCTTACTCAAATTTATTTTTGAAGTAATAGTATTTTCAGTCTGAGCATTCTTGGATGCACTCCACATGTTCGTTCCCTCCTTCTGAGCACCTGACCTGGGGAGGTTCGTCGCGTTTCCCGAATTTTTTGTTTCTGGTTGCTGCTGTTCCTGTTGTTCACACATACGCTCATTATAGACTCCACGTCTACAATCCCTTACATGGTGACCTGATTTCTTACAATAATTACAAATGATAGTATTATTTACATTTTGAGAAGGTTGATATTGTTGAGTCCTATTGGATAAATCATTTCTTTGGTTAAG
This sequence comes from Belonocnema kinseyi, assembly GCF_010883055.1. Taxonomy (NCBI): domain Eukaryota; kingdom Metazoa; phylum Arthropoda; class Insecta; order Hymenoptera; family Cynipidae; genus Belonocnema; species Belonocnema kinseyi. The sequence goes on along the minus strand of NC_046665.1, from coordinate 934,697 downwards.
CAAAAGATATTGATAGTTCCTATTGTCATTTTAACTTCTTTCCCACTGACCTAGTCCTCCGTTTCGATTTTCAGGTGTAGTCCTCAATCGATTTTCTCTATTATATGAGGGCTTTGAATACTGAGGCCTGTTTAATGACAGGTTGCCTTGGGGGGTTCCTTGCAACCAACTTTCTCTACGACGTTGATGGGAAACTGGGTACCCTAGTACGCACATCTGTTTTTTTTTATTTATTGAGTTCTAATATGATTAAAATCAACTCAAACCGATTCCATTTAATAAATAAACATATATAGAAACTATTTGGGTTATTTCCACGAC
>NC_046665.1:929432-934276 GCF_010883055.1 Belonocnema kinseyi | reverse complement strand
TTTTTTTTATTTATTGAGTTCTAATATGATTAAAATCAACTCAAACCGATTCCATTTAATAAATAAACATATATAGAAACTATTTGGGTTATTTCCACGACATATAGATTGGTAGAGATGTTTTGAATGGAAATCGCAACCGAGGTTTCGAGCGCGCAGCGGGTAGCACCCGGTCAGTTTTCACGTACGTCATCAGCGTCTAATGTTTTTACGTCAATTAAGTGAAGAATTAAGTAAGCCTTTGATTGAAGACCGCTTTTCAAACAATCAAATCATACGCCACCACTCAAGAAAGAATGCAATCGAGGATATGCTCGGAGTTCACCTCGGTTCTGTGCCTCCCGCTGAAAGAGATGATGAGCCTCGAGATAGTACTGGCAGATTAAAAGTAACAGGCTCTTGTCATCTTTGTTATAGATTAACAATCAAAAGGCGCAGAAAGAGTAGAAGGAGTTGCGTGAAGTGTAAAAATCCTGTATGCGATGAACATTCATCAACAAAAGTATTGTGCTCCGACTGCGTTGAATAAATGCAAAATTATTCCTTTTGAACATGTAAAATACTAATAAATCTTTAATTTTTTACTTAATAGCTTTGAAATAATTTATTCATTAACCTGCATTATATAATTATCGTATACATTATTTACAACACCCATTTCCAATTAAAGAAGTCACTTTTCTTCTAGTAGGTACCCGGGCACCCGGTTGCCCCCAGGGCTACTTTTTTCAATAGCCGAATTTTCATATAAAAAAAAAATATTTTTATACATGTAATATAGCCAATAGCTTTTCAAATGCCAAATCGTGGGGATCCGGAACCTTAGACCGTAAAAACATTATTTCAAAGAGCTAAAGATAAAAATGTGAGCTGTTGGGCACCCGGTTGCTCATATAAGGGTTAATGCAACCGTTGCCGATATTATTCGTTCGGCGTCTATTGCGAAGTTTACTCTATCGTGATAGGTTTTACCTTTTATAGTATTACCTTATGCTCTATTTCCGGCCTCAAATCACACATTAAGCAATAATAATATCTTTACTGAATTCATTTGCAAAATTTTGTTCTTATTGACCATCGTTACTTATTTTATGGGTATCTAGGATTTTCTTCCCAATTTTGCGAATCCTAGATGTATAAGAAATTATGTTTTCACTATCCCATCGATATAGGTGTCCCAGCTCACCTTGTAATTGATATACTGACTTATGCAGAGAGTGAATTTTCCACAATGCTTGGTAACATTACTTTAGCCTCGTTGCATCACTCAACAAAATTTGCTATGGGTATATTGTTTACGTTAAACAGTGATACTACCTCTAAAGCATCGCGCAAGGATATCACCTGATTTCTTGTGACGGTTTCATAAAAATTGTCATCGTTTTTTTTACATGACTGACCGATAGTGATTATATTCGGTAGAGTCAGATGAAAGGGATTCAGAATCACAATTATATTCTACCTTGACTATGGCTTCGAGAGGTATTTGATTAGAATTTTAAAAAGTAATATTAGAATTATTTAAAGGATTATTGGGACAATTGAAAGGATTAAATTTGTCAGTCGATCGATCATTGACATCAACGTTTTTTATTAAAGATTCAGAATTATTTATTGGCAATTAAATATTTTCAATTGGTTTTGTAGTGATAGTTTTGTGAAGATTAGGGTTTCGAATACAAATATTATCTTTATCAAAAATATCATGTATTCCAATTGAATCAAATAAAAAGTTATTGTGAGTTTTCTCACAGATTTGATTTATTAACGTTTTTCTATAGAATTTTGAATTTCTGAAAATGCATAGCCTTTTATTTCTGTGGAATTCACCGGCACAGTTTGAGAAAAAATATCAGATGTTAATATTGTATCTTGATTTTCATTTTCACTAGAGCTGATAACAAAACTATAAACAATATTTTTAATATTTTGATTTTCTTGAAATGGATCGATTGAAATAATTTCGTATTTCCATTGCAAAGCCTGATTTGAAATATAAGTGGTAAATGTTTGATTTCTATCCAATTCAGAACTTGAACATGAAGTTTTAGAAACACATGAATGAGATTTTAACTTTTCGGACAATTTTTTTAGAAAGAGAAATCTATAGAAATTTTAGCCCTAAAAGAAATAAATTCAGAAGCTAGATCCCCAATGAATTCAAGCGTTGACGCGTCAGAAGTAAATATACTAGGATTAAATGGTTGTTAGTGGATATCGGTAAAATTAACTGCTTTATTTCTATCAATCCTGCTATTTTTCCTATTCGGCCTTTTAATGGGTAGGCTACCGATTTCCTCAACAAATTTGTTTAAATAGGGATTATTTTTTACTTGACTACGTGTAATTCTTTTCGTATTAATGTCAATTGTGCGGAAAATTTGACTCAATTTAATGTAGTAATTACATTTAAACTTGATTATCATGCACATGAATAATTCGCAATTTCTTATTTTGTAAATTTTCAATACTAAATTTGAACCGAGTTGTTCAAAACTTAATAGTATGAGTTTTTATATTGATTTCTTGTTTAAGTAATTTTATTGTATTGAAAATACCTAGTTAACACTTTAAATTAAATTTAGATAAGCACTGTTGTGTTAGAAGCTTGTTATGGGTTGTTCTTTCCCGGCCGATGCATTAAAATAATCCACTATGTTAAGTCATGACCGACTTAACTTTAGTCAATTAATTCCTACGTTCCTCGATTTTGTTTCTAATTAAAGAGGGACGAGGATGAGCCAAAGTAGAGACTAGTTTTATGAACAGGTATTTATTTGAATGGAATTACATTTTAGTAGTATTCATAGGCCGGTTCGGTGAGACTACCACGTAGTTCCAGCTACCACCGACACATTGCGCCACTGGTTAGTTTCAAACAGTCGGTAACTGCTCGGTCGGTAAGGTAGATCACTCACTGATCCATGACCAAGTGGGCAAAGTTGGTCCCTGTTTTATCGACCGAGTGAGGTACAAACCTTTTTGTTTAAATAGCGCTCGTATAGATGGCGCTTGGGGGAATTTTCCAGGATTCTCGAAACTTCTAGAAAGATAGTTTGCCAAAGTGAACTAGGGGGAGGGGAGGGGTTTCGGAAAACTTCGTCCTTAGATTACCATATATGTAATACTCCTATATTGTTAACTGCCTATACCTCGCAATAAGTGGCTATGGGATGGGGTGGGGGATTTCTCGAAGTTTATAGAAACTCTGGCCTAATAGTACCATATATGTAATACTCCTATATATTGCTAGTTGCATATACCTCGCAATCAGTTGTAGAAAAATAGAGTGCATGCATATATTTATGTCTCACACATAACTTTCTCAGCATTGCGCATGCGCCGGAGAAAAGTACTGAACTATACACAGTTTGTCTAAGAGAGCAAGGGGGTTCTCGAAGCTTCCAGAGACTTCAGCCTTAGATTAACATATCTGTAATACTTGTATATATTGCTAACTACCTATGCTTCGCAATAATCTTCAAAAATAGAGTGCAGACATATATTTCTGTCTTACACAGAACACAGTACGGTCTCAGCATGAGGGTGATATGGTTCGAAAAGGGAAAAAAGACTTGTATATAGCTGTAGATGTAGTAGCAACTAAGTTCCCGCTGTTTGTCAATAGATGGCTTCAGCAGTAAGTGCTAATCGATTTTGGCATATTCAAAACGTCATGAACCAAGCTTAGACATATGGTAAAAATATGTGAAAATGCTTGATTTTGTGCCAAATAATTGTAATTTGCGTGAATATTCAGCCGAGCCGACGATGTAGACGTATGATCGGGCAGTCCCCATGACTTTCTTCTCTTTGGGTTGCTGTAACAAATTCATTTTTCATCACCTGTCACGATGCGATGAAGAAAAACCTTTCTTTTTTGCCGCTGTAGCAGTTGTTCACACGTGAAAAAACGACGCTCAAACGGCACAAAATGGCACAAATCATAAGGAACCCAAGTTCCTTGTTTTTGATACATTCTAAACGTATTCAATCGATTGGAAATGGCTTGGCGGGTAACGCCTAATGCTAAAGCAAGCTCTTCTTGCCTTTAGCACGGGCCTCATCGAGAAATGCCTCCAATTCAGCGCTTTCGAAGGTTTTTGGCCTTCCTTCACGCAGACGGTCGTCAGCATCGAGATCACGACCTTTGAAGTGACGGAACCAATCACGGCACGTTGTTTCACTTAGAGCAACATCTCCGTAAACTTTTTGGAGCTCTCGATGTGCTTCAGACGCCGTTTTCTTCGAGTTTTGAATATGTCAAAATCGACCAGCACTTACTGCTGGACCCATCGATTAATACACAGCGGGAACTTAGTGGCTACTACATCTAGAGCTACATACAAGTCTATTTCCCCTGCGCTAAGTGAGCGTGAAAAATATGTCTGCACTCTATTTTTTACCAGAATCCTCTCAGGCGGTAAGCAATATGGCAGTATTACATTTATATGTATAGTACCCATAGGTGGAATGCTTATTTACGTAGTGTCGATGGAAACAAGAAGGAGGAGGTGAAACTCTTCAATACAGAGGGATGTTTAAAACCCATCGCTGTCATAAATTTCCATTATTGAAGTTTGTCAGAGGCGTACTTATAGCAATGTGGAAATCGCGCGTAAATTTAAAACTAATGTAAGCAAAATTAAAGTAGGGTGATTTAATTGAAATACATACACAGTTGATTTTCATTTAAATCTTAGTATATATGTTTACAAATTTCTAGAGCATATATTTTTAAAGAAAAGTACAGTCAGTGAATATATTTGAATTGAAATAGATTATAGGGTCCGGCCAAGTAATACAAATATAGATTTTTATTTAAAACCGCTTCGTCCATCTTC
>NC_046665.1:922357-929332 GCF_010883055.1 Belonocnema kinseyi | reverse complement strand
AAAAGTACAGTCAGTGAATATATTTGAATTGAAATAGATTATAGGGTCCGGCCAAGTAATACAAATATAGATTTTTATTTAAAACCGCTTCGTCCATCTTCTAAGATGTTACCTCATACGCAGACAGCGGTTTCACAGGTACAACTCCAGCCATAAGTTCAATTGCGTTCACTGCTTTATCATCCATCTTCTCCAAAGGCATTGTTTTTCACTTTTATTTTTTACTTTCACCTTTTACTTTTACTTTTTACTTTCAATTTTTACTTTCACCAGAAAACTAGCGTGGTATCGTGTTTGGTGGTAGACTGAAATTGTTATTGCCTTTAACAGACTATTCACCCAACTTTCTAGAAAATATCAGTTGTAAATATGATTTTTGTCTGAATTCTAGAAAGTCAAGTTCTAGAATTGTCTATAAGTTTCGGTGTAATGGAACCAATTATGTTCAAGAGTTGCATCATCTAATCTTCTAGAAGGTTCCATGCGTTAGAGAGTGACAGCGGTTTTCGAGACTTTTGTCATGACGTCTACGAGAAACCTTCACTAAAGAGGGGATGTCGACTATAAAACACGGACTGGAGCGAAGCGCAGTCATTCAGTTTCCAATCATCGCGAGATTAACATCGAAAGTAATAACAGTAAAGGGAATCGTGAACAGTGAATAGTGAAAGCAGAAAGAAGTTAATAGTGAATAGTGAAAGCATAAGAGAAGTGGGAAACTGTAATAGTGATTTTTTTGACTGGATGTAACCATGCTGCTTGACGAGTGTGCAGTATATATATCTTTCGTTCGAGATGCGTTGGACTTCATCGAATCTTCAAATTCAACACTGTCGTGGGAAGTAAATCAAAAACGAAAATTTTTGAATAATATTGAACTTCTAAAATGGTTTTAAGCACGTTTTGAATTACTCGCTTAACAAGGAATTGAAGTTTCAAGAAAAAGAGAGAAGAGTAGTAATATAAGTGAGAGAGCTAAGTGGATTGTTGTTGATAGAACATTCAGGTATCGAATAAATACATGTATCGTGGCCAATTTTGTTCATAAAGATATTCTTACCTTCCTCAACGACGCTGCAGTTCTATTTATAGCAGTGGTTGGCGAGGCCTTGCGTGAGCAGAAGGCTTTCACAGTAAACACACAGCTTGCCGCATATTATCTCAAGATGGTCAAAATAAACCGGAGGAAAAGAATTTTAAGTGTCTGAACGAAGAAGTTTATGTCACTACTGACTTGAAATTACAGTTTACCAATCATGTCATACATCCGATTTGACTCAAGTAGAGGAGTTCCAAGAGGAAGATTCTATATAGACGTTACACCTAATTGTAAAACTGGAAGTTAACGTCAGTAAATTTAACCCTATAAGGTTAGTTCATATATTAAACTACCAACGGCAATTTCGGGTAAAGAAGAATATATCAACGTTAAAAACACATATGACAATGAGTGTATCAAGTGGTCCATATTGTCAGCGATGCATCCAGTCAATGCAGAACAGCACTGGTATAACCGAGTATTCAGCTATCAACACTATGAAGAAGAACTAAATTTTGCCGGATTAACTTTATCCGTAGCACTAAAAGATGTGGCTAAATTGGAAAAACAAAATAATATTTCGGTAAATATGTATGGCCTAATCAAGAAAAAACAAAAGTTCTAAGTCGCTTCTCTCCATCTGACTTCACTAAAGAAAGAGCAACACATAAACCTTCGTGTTAAAGAAGAGGACAATTACAGCAATGATGATTGCACTACCAAAACCAGGTCAGAACACCATTGAATTTAAAAACTTTAAATACAAGGAAAGAGTACCATTTATCATTTACGCAGTAAATGACAGTCAAATACAGAAGTCTTCCAAAAAGACAAGGTTTGTGACATTAGCTTCTACTTCAAGTGCAGCTATAACTATGCACTATCCTTCTACAAGTGTTGCCCGGAGATTGTGGAACCGGCAAAGTAGTTTGTATTCGAATTGTTAAAGATTGCCAACAATTGCGAAAATATACTCAACTGAGCAATAAGTTCAATGTTACGGACTGACTAATCTTGTTCAATCTGCAAGGTTTTCAGTTTCTTGTTAATTGATTCTTCGATTATACGTATCATCAAATTATTATTATCAATCTCTGTTCGCGTAGATAATGTATCTTGATACACTGTACGTATCTCGTTTTGTATGATGCGCTGTACAAGTCCCAAGTTGATTGCGTCGTATTGTTCTTTGACCTCGCTAACGTTATGAAGTCTGCGAAATGCGTTGAACATTTTTGAATAATGTTCTTTTACTTGATATCTCGGTTGATACGAATAGTTTCAGTTGGGCTGTACCGCTTCTTATGTGCATTTGCATCAATCAATATTTCCTTGTAATTGTTCACATCATTAGCACTTATAGATGACTCTTCGGGAGATTTTCTAAACCTCAGTTCAAGCAGACCAACTGTTTTCAGATACTGTTGACCATCAACTTTGACATATTGTCCCTCAGAACTAATAGGTTTATCACCAATCATAAGACTGCCATCACTAAACTTACGCACACCATAAACCATATCTAGACACTGCTTTCTATTTTTTTGTAGCATTTTGAAAAGCTTACTTGTCAAATGCTTATAACTATGAGCAAACTCGCATGTATCATCTTCTTCAAGCATAGTTGTATGTTGATTTTGTTCAGCATCAGCCGTCATGAAGGAAGCGTTATCATCCTCCGCCTCCCCATCCTCCTCTTCATGTTTTTCTGTTACAGACTCTTTTTGCTCAACTCCTTTCTTAGTTGAAAGATTAGATATGTTAACCAGTTTCTGCAGTGGCATGGCTATTGTTTTAAACTTTTCACTCATTATATTTTCAGTGGCTTCTCTACCCATCTTGAGCATTCGCTGTTTACGTCCGAACCGCCTCACTAGCTTTTGCAATTTGACAGAGCATCTCCTTCTCTTTGTGAAACTTTGACATGTTGACGTATTGATGTCCGGATATAAAATGGTATCATTTCCACTACAAAGCTTGTATTTATGAAGAGACCAAAGCATGACAAGAAATCCATACTTGTCAGTATTCCAACATGATGAACATAAGTCTCGAAATTGCGAATAACTCATCTCAGTGTTGTCATGATCATCATATACATGTCTCAAGTTCTTTTCATCCTTTTTGAAAAATATGAACAGATTGACATTATATCGAACTAGATGTTTAGGAATTCGGGCGTAAGTTTGACATAAGTAAAAACTGTTAACATGGGCCTGTCTATCCATACAGAGTAGACGTAGACATTTTCAAATTTTAATCCGTTCGGGTGTAGGATTAGGGTAAATAATGTCTTTGTCTTTACAAATTTGATGGTCCACAAAACACTGCAGGAGTACTTGCTGGTAGTAGACTGCCATGATGTTTCACCCTCTTCTTCTCTGATTGGAAAGTCTCTCGACTGTTGTAAAAGATATAAATACAGCCCTTATATAGCTTTTGCATCAGTTCCATGCTAACCTCTGCAGAGTGTGAAATGATTTTGTACCGTAAAGTGTCACGCTATAATCAAGGTAAACGGTTGGTCAACAAAGTCATCAACAACTTGCCGTTTGAGTTGCACTGTGTGGCGACCAATACTGTGGTCCAGGCACAAAGATAGCTAAACGACTTGCTAGATTCGATCCTAGTATTAATCCTTTAGACGCATCGCGCAAAGAACACGATATTGCATACTCGAGAAATCGTGAGAACGTTGAAAAGAGAAACGTTGCAGATCGTGTCTTAGCCAGTAAGTCTTGGCAGCGTTTTTTCTCAAGGTGCTGGCATTGATGAGAAAGCGGCAGCACTGGTCATCAAGTCTGATATCAGTGGTGTACAGGAAGCTGTCAAAAGCGTAGGCGAGAAACATCAAGTGCAAAGGCCACGGGTCTTGACAATGCCTTCGAAATTTGGAGATCTTTTGCCACTGATTCTTATTTTTGCTGGATTCAGTGCACTTGGCGGTATTACTGGTGGAGCAGCAGGTGTAGATAAGGCAGTAAACGATGCTAGCTGCTGCCAGCGGTATTACTGGTGGAGCAGCAGGTGTAGATAAGGCGGTAAACGATGCTAGCGCTGCCAAACAACAACTGTCAGAAGCTCAACGTCATAACAATGCAATGAAGGCTATTTCTCTAGGAAAAGGTTTCCACCTAAACCCCCACAGAAAAGGATTAGGTTTTTACATGAAAGCTTACCGAAAAGGACAGGGACTTTATCTAAGACCGGTGTCAAAAAACTTGTAGTGAAGCTATCTCATAGTCCATTCACTAATGCCGATCTCTTAAGTATGCTAAAGATCTAAAGATTCCACATTTTCGTGGCGTGTTTATGCGCAATCAGCTACCTGTGAGGGGACCCCGCCAAGTTAATTCAGCTATTGTCAATCTTGATGATAGTCACGGTCCTGGTACCCACTGTGTAACCTATAGAAAGATTTGTGATAATATCTTATACTTTGACAGTTTCGGTAATCTTCGGTCACCATCGCATCTTGTAGATTATCTAGGTTTTGGTAGCGTGATAAAGTACAATCATGATAGATATCAACACTATGGCAGTATTAAATGTGGTCGTTTGTGCCTAAAATTTCTATTAGGACAATTGCATATGAAAGATAAATACTGTCTATATAATAGTGCGTGATGAACAGACTAGAGTCAGTTCAGAGAGTAACACCATCATGGATGAGTCATTCACTCTCACAATAACAGGAAACTCTTCTGCACTAGAAGCAGAGTATTTTCCACCAATATAACTCTTCTCACAAGAACTATGCCCTTGGACTCGTTGAATTGCTCACATTTGATGCGATTCCTAACGTTGACACTGGAAAGAATAAAATCTATGCCGGCGATGAAGTGGTGACAATTTCTACTGGTAGTTATGAGACTGAAGACATTGATAGTTATATCCAGAAGGCTCTAGCAATTGATGGCATTACCATAAACATAAATCCAAATAATAACGTATTGCGCAGCGAGATAAAGTGTGATCGCAAAGTGAACTTTCAACCCCACGATTTTATTGGACGCTTGTTGGCATGCACACCACGTATTCTTAAAGCCAATAAGACTCGTACTTCTGATCTTTCTGTGACTATTTTTAATGTCAACTCCTTACGAGTTGAGTGCAATATCACTACGGGAGATTACATCAACAATCGCAAAGTGCACGTGATTCATGAATTCTTTTCTATTGTACCACCAGGATATAAGATCGTTCAAGTGCTGTTACGCGTCATTTACCTTCCAATCACATTCAGCGCTGCATAGTTAATCATGAAGGAGACTTGGTGAATTTTCGAGGAGAAGTTATAACAATACGACTATACTTCAAATCATCATCATAATGGGTATCGTGTACAATCGCAAAGGAGCCTATGTAAGAGCTTGAACATGTCAAATGCATGCCAGTTCTCAAGCAGCACGCAAGACGCTAACACCTCAGAACGTGCTCTTTCTGCCACGCATTGGTCTGAAGAACAAACCTCGTAAAAAAAGAAACTGAATATTTTTTCAGAATATTTATATTTATTATTTATAATATTATTAAACCATTCAGAATATTTATCATTTCCTTTTGTTGCAAAAAAAATGGAAGGAATACTGAACGTTCAAACATCAGTGGACTTAGATACTTTGACGTCACTGTTCCATTCAGTATGATCTTAGGATTTGATGAAGACTATCGAAAAAGCGTTTTAAATGCAAAGCATGAACTTGTCCTGACAAGATAACGCAGCAACATAAATTCTGTTGTTCAGGTTCGACAACAGCCAGGAAACCTTATAGTGGATTTCCAGACAGCAACAGACTTAAATTTCAATCGATATGGAGTTCATCTTGTATGTGCAAGGCTTCAAGAAATCAATCAACCAGTTCGTTTTCAAGGAGTTGGCTATTATTCCTCTTCAGGAAGATGCTCAACCTGTGGTCTATTTCTTTGAACCACCCTACTATAGGGACTCGCTGTCTGCTAAATACAAGAGTGAAAATTTATGGTTGACGCACAATTACCATGTTTTTGATTGGACACCTGGTGACATATCTCATAAAGCTGTGGGGCTTATAATCCGAGATATACTAGGTGACGCTCGTGCAGTCTACGCCAAAGGACTCGAAAAGAAAAAATTGTGCAGTTCGAAATGCTCTAGTTCTCAAGAACTTCTTGTATCCTCAGGATCAGCCAACTATCAGGCATTACTCTGAAAGTAGAGTTCTTGAAGATGACAAAACTGAAATTATTGATTCTACAGATACTTTCATGAGTAACACAACGCTAAGAGATTTTTATAACCATTGTAAATTCATGTTTTAACTAAGTTTATTTCTGTCACATTATAGGCTAAGATTTTCTCTTTTAAACTTAGACTAACTCTTTTTTTTTAATAAAACCAAACATTTAATTTGACATCAAGTAAAGATTTATTTGAAAACCTATTCAGTTAGTTAAGAATTAGTTAAATTTCATTCGACATATTTTTATTTCCGGCTTTAAATATTACAAACACCGTCGGGTTGAACTTATAAATCCATATATTGATTATTCTTAGCGGTGAACAATCACAGACGGTGGTAGCGCCCCTCGCATGTAATGAGGAGGTTGTTGGTTCGAACCCACCCTGCAGTGAATTTTTTAGAACTTATTTTTCTCGCTTTTTCAATTAATTTCGCGTGATAAAAATTGATTATGATATAGTACTTCTTCTACTTGTCAACTGTACAATACAGAGACCTCTGTCGTACAAACATCAAATAACCACTGGTATTGGGCCTCTACAATAATATTCTATCTAATTAACCAGTCTAACCGAAACTCTGTTTCAGTAACTTGAATTTAATAACTGGCCCTAAAATAATACGAGGGTAGTTCAATAAGTCCTTAGAATGACCAACATATGGCGCGCGAATCGCTCCAAATCATCTGTTTTCAGTCAGCACCACTCCCGACTA
>NC_046665.1:921024-922257 GCF_010883055.1 Belonocnema kinseyi | reverse complement strand
ACATGGATACACCATTACACTCCTGAGACAAAGGAACAATCCAAACAGTGGATTTCCACAGGCGAACCAGCTCCAAAGAAAGCAAAGACCGTAAAGTCAACTCGTAAGGTTATGGCTACAGTTTTTTGGGATGCACGTGGAATTATACTACTTTTTCTTATTTCCAAACTTGAAAAAATGGCTCGGTGGACAGAGATTTCCAGACAACGAAGACGTCATTGCCTCTGTAAGTGCTTATTTTGAGGAACTTCCGAAAACGCACTTTTCTGAAGGATTAAAAAAACTTGAAAAGCGATTGACCAAGTGTATAGAGCTCCAAGGAGATTATGTTGAAAAATAAAAAAAAAATTACCCAAAAAAATGGTTTTTATACTTCATTCTAAGGACTTATTGAACTACCCTCGTAACATCTATGAAAAATAATTTCGATCGAAATTCAGGAAATACAAGTTCTAAAATTTTCACTGTTGGTGTGGCGGCGGCGCAATTGGTAGCGCTCCTCACATGAAATGAGGAGGTTGTTGGTTCAAACCCAGCCCGCAGTGAATTTTTTAGTTCTCGTGTTTTCAATTAATTTCGCATAATAAAAATTTATTATGATACAATAGTTCTTCTATTTATCAACCGTGCAATACAGAGATCTCTATCGTACATACATGTCACAAAAACTGTCTTGAAGGTAGTATTAATTATCTCCGTCTCTTCGCCATATCTTAACCCTCAGATTCCTTTGACATATAAGAGAACATTTGAGACCAGGTTGTGGTACAAGATTTATTACGCGAACTAAGATTCGGATTTGTAGTTTCGGATGACCTCTAATGTCGATCCTACAGCAATTTTAGCACCAGCCATTCTTTTGGGGTTCACATCTAAAGTGAAATTCGGAATCAAAGACTACCCCTCTTATAGAAGACCATTATTTGTATTGACCTTTAGATGAGTTGAACTGAAAAAGCCTGCACTAAGAAGCTCACCTTAAATAAAACTGCAAGTCAGGTCGACCGAAGATGCAAGGTCTTCGGGCGCGTAAATGGACACCCAATAGGGGTGTCCTACGGATACCTTACTACTTTAATGAATTTTGAGCAGACACTCAAACTCAATAATGCACTCGCTGATAGATCGTGATCTACCGAAGGGAAGGCTTTTTTAATATCTACAAAGCAAAAACATTATTATACAACTTAAAATAAAGAAGTGATCTATACAATCTCTGGCAGCCCTAATTCG
>NC_046665.1:914983-921014 GCF_010883055.1 Belonocnema kinseyi | reverse complement strand
CCCAAGGAAAGGAACCCCCTTATTCTCTCACATCCGCTTGAAAAAACATTCCAGGTAATCATTAACTCCGGAAGAGCTTTATAAAATTCCGGCGAACACCATTCTGACGAGGGGCTTCCCAGCTTACATTTACTGACAGCAACTATTATTAAATATCTAGTGATTGGGTAAACTAAAAGAAGGTCATATTCACAGTTCAGGCAAGGTGGAGGCTAATCTTAGATGAACACAAACCGTTTGTAAAATCTTTCCACCATTGCAAATTAATGTTGTTGCCAAATACCGGCGTGGGCTTAAGAATGTTTACTGCCTTCCAGAAAACCTCAGATTCTGGGGCTGCTAACAGAGCATTCTGGAGAGCCTTTTTCTAGGAACTTTTTTACAATTTCTCGTCTTGCTCTCAAAGTTTGAAAAAGATTTACAAATCAATCATGCTCCTGAGTCGGTATACGGGGTGGTGGGGTCCACCCGCAGTTACTAGCTTATCACATGATATGTTGTAAAGCGTAAACAAATATAAGATACCTATTTTCTTTATTCTAATTTTCATTTAATTTTAATAGGGGTAAATATGCTATTTTTAATATTTTTTTCGATACAAAATTGATCAAATCAGCTCGATTGGATTACAAATTTCACTGAGAATGAGAAAATAAACAATTTAATTTGACGTATTTAAAGAAAACATTTTTTCAGGGATGTTTTACCCCTAGAAATCACTTCTGCCAAACCATAAGCAGGCTAATCCACTCACCCTGGAAACATCGAGTGTAATCGCTTTTTTACTTGAAATAAATAAATTTTAAACCATAAGCCAGCTCACCCACTTAACCACCTCTGCCAAACCACAAGCAGGCTAACCCACCTAACCCTAGAAACATCGAGTTTAGTCCCTTTTCTTCTTGAAATAATTAAATTTCACACCTGAAGCCAGCTCACCCACCTAACCACTAACCCATCCAACCACTAGAAACTATCCCTGCCAAAACACACGCAGGCTAACCCACTTACAATTCAACCTGGGATCATCGAGTTTACTAGCTTATTTTTCTGTGTGCGTGTGCGCCTGTGTGAATGGTCCATTGTAAAAATTTATGAACTTGAAAATTAAGCTAAAATGTATTTGTTTATGAAATGAAAAAATACAATTGAAAAACTACCTTTATCACAAAGAAATATTTTTTAAATTTCCAACTTGCAATATATTAATTTTGAAAATCTTGACAATAATGGTAATCTTCATAGAAATGTTTAAATCATAAGGATTATGTACACCAGCCACATCGTACAATGGCAATGTTCTTACATCCTTGTATATCTTAATGAGTATTGCAAGAATCTCCGAAACTGAAGTCTACGGGATTATCAAACCTGTCTGGATTTTGATCAATATACCCACTATTGTACCACGAGTACACTGCCGTGCAAAAGTTTTAGGCCTTCTCTATTTTTATGACTGAATAAATTCTCTTAATTTTAATTATACCAGAGCTAAAATAATTCTCTTCAAAAGGTTGATTGTTTTCGAAATTCTGTATAAAATAAGCCCAGCGTGAAGCCAATTTGTCTAGTTTTTAAGTATATATTGCAAAATAGTGTAAATTTCAGTGTTTTCTTACATTTTCAATAACTTCCCAAATAATCAACATTTTTCAATGCTTTTGGGCTCATTTTGAAGCTATTTTTTCATTGTATCACAAACGCTTACGAGTATAAATTGTAAAAAATTTCTTTTCGAATTGCAAGAACTTGAAGTTGTGATAAAAAAGTTGGACAAATTTGAAAAAATCTTATCTGTAGGTAAATCAGAATAAAATATAAATATAAAAATATATTCTGAGGAAATTACATAGAAACTTTATGATTATATGTTTCATATATTTTACAAAAATATTTTTGTTACAAAAATAATATTAATCATATATTTTGAATATAAAAATATATTTTTTTGATTACATAAAACTTGTGATCGGCTTATGTTTTATTACTGTGTGATATATACTAGCTGCCGGCTAGCATGCAACATCAAATCGCTTATTCACTTAGCAAGTATTATAAAATCAAGTGCTTATGAAGGTAATGATAAATCATATAATTATGCATTTTATTAAAATATTTACAAAGGAATTTATAAAATCATGTATGAAAATAGTGAAGTTACCTTTTCTAGATGCAATATTGTCAATAGTGCATATATGTTACGATTCTTCTAAAGTAATTATCATTCTAAGTTAACAAATTCAATAAATAAATATAAATTTCTCAAACCGTTAACATCATTCATCCTATATACTTATTTTTTGTGTTTACTCCTCGAGTCTCAGTAACGTTGAAATTGGAGCAGTTAGCAAAAAAATCACTTATCATAAGTTCAATCACTTTCAACAAACCCGTACTGGGTTTAACGTTGATAATTAATGGATTGTTTTTATCAAACTTTCAATTTACTTTCTATGTCTTTGACGGCAGGTGACGATACACCATGTGTTTCCGGCCATGAGTGCGCCACATTTTCGTTTAGAAAATTGACATTTTTGTATGATATTTTGTCACTTTTTAGTAAATGATTCTAAATTATGAAATTAAAAAAATTATGTTTTCATAAAAAACTTATCTGTTAAGAAAAATAAGTTTGGTGGGTGATCTATTCGACTAGTTTGGTATTTATATCAATATCTGTCAAAAAATACAGGAAAGCCGTTGCGAGAATAAGGAAGGACAACGCTAGGGGTTCGTGATTTTTTATTCATAGTAACTGATTTTTCTCACTTAATATTTGAAAATTTTTCTAAAACGATGGCAAATTAAGTTACTTTAAGCGATTTGAATTTTTTTTAATTTCTACTTTATTTCAAGTAATTTAAGTTGATATCGAAAGTTTTTAAAAATTGTGGCGAAATTTCAAGTGAATTTCAAAAGATTTTCAAATAACTTCATAGAATTTAAAGATTTTTGGAGATTCAAAAGAATTTAAAAGTTTAAAAGAATTTCAACGGATTCCAAACGATTCAAAGGTTGCTTGGGATTAATGATTTAATGGGATTTCAAAATATTTTAATAAGATTCCATAAGATTGTATAGGATTTTACGATTTTAAGTGATTCCATGGGAGGTGTATACCCGATTTTAAGAGTAGGCAATACCTCGGTTATGTTTTAGAGGTAACACTCTTAATTTAAAAAAATACTGTCTAATAAAATCCATTGTTTCAGCTCGTAGAACTAATGTCGAGTGCGGTTCGGGATTTAGCTGAGGCGGAATTTATTGGCCGCAGAGACAGTCAAAATAATGCTTTGCCTTCAATTCCTTCCGAAAACCGTACGAATTATGCTCTCAACGAGTGGACTACGCGAAATGTTTTGAGTGCTGGTGCTCTTTTGGGAAAATCGTGCCAAGGATCTTTGAAATTAGCTATGCACGATGAGGAAATGCAACAACAGGGATACAACTTTGGAAAACATTTGGCTCTAGCTTGGCAAGTGAGTACTTAGTTTAAACTGTTACATTTCTCATTTATCAAGTTCATGATCGTAATATATTTTTAGGCCTGTTTAGATTTGGGTCCTTTCATCAGTAAAGATCAAACTATGCCTTTTAGTTTGTGCTCTGCACCAGTGATGTTCCATATTGAACACGATCCTTCCATTTTAATTGAGATTAACAAAGGTCTTGACTCCGTCCAAAATGTAGATTATGCCAAGGTAGGTCAATACTTTTCAAAATTTAAGATTCCATATTAAACAGTTGTGTGTAAGGACCCATGGCGCGAGCAAAACACGTTTAAATGAAAGTTCCATGTAGATGGGATTTTTTATTATTTAATAACATAGATTTAAGATAAAAAGATAAAAATTTAAGATAAAAATGAGAATAACTGGAGGGGTGTCTTAATGTCGTTTGACACCGCACAAACATTTTAAGATGAAAATACAGTTGTTGACTAAAATGTTTTCAGATCTGACCAGGTGCAAACATATTTTATTGATTATAAATACCATCGAAAAATAGTTTTTTTGAGCTGCAATTAAATTGTATAGAACCACAATAAAAAATGTTGTCATTCCATATCAGTTAAATAAAAAAATTAATGAATTTTAATTCTTCTTTATAGATGAACAATATATACACAAACAATGTGACGAAATTGGCCGTTTTAGCTCTAAATTTTCATGTCAAGAATAAAAACAGAACAAAACTCACTTCTTTATTCATAATGTGGCGCCTAAAGTTTTAAATTACTTCTGTTTGTTTTTTTTTTCACTTTCATTTCTCTTCTACCTCAACTTGCCTTTTTTTCAGTCCATTCTTTTATTCTTTCTTAATCCTCCTCTAGCCCCTTCCAATTCCATCATCCACTCCCCACCCATTTCATCATTCTCTAGAATCATTCTCTTGCTAGTTCCCTTTATCCATGCCCATCTTCTCTCCCACCATCCCTTTTCTAAATACTTTGTTACTTGTTCCCTTTTTTGAAATTCTTACACCAGTTTTTATATTTTTATTTCTTAATTATCTGCCATATTTCCGTTAATTTTCTTTTTCTGTCCCTTTTCTCTGATTCTTCATAGCTTACTCTAGTTCCCTATTCTGTATCTCTTGCGCTAAATAACACCTTCTTTTCTTCTTCTTAGCTTGTTAGGAATCGTTCATATATTACGTAACCCCTTTTCCTTTTGTTTAAATCGTTGTATCTCTTTTGGCTTCAAGGCAATTTTATTCTCGTCTTGATTTGAACAAAGATAAAACGCATCAAGCAATATCTGAAGAATCCCTTAGTTCTATCTCTCGCTCTCCTATATTTTACCCCCTTCAAACACGTTCGCTAACTCCCCACCCTTCCCCTCCATTAGCTTTGTTTCAAACTTCCATGCCCTCTTTCCAGCTCTAGCTCTTGAATTAAACCTTTGCGCTTCCTATCTCACCATAGATCCAAGCGTATGTCTGTTTCATAACCCCTGCCGTTTTTTTTGTTTTCTCTTATATAAGCTCTATTTACTCCATTTGTTTGCAAAGTATACACCAATATTTAAACTTCTATCCTTCTTATAACTTTAATCCCTTTCATCTCCTATTTTATTCTTGGTTTCTTTAGCTCCTTTTTTTTAGCCTTATTATCTTTGCCTTTCATACATTTAAATTCAAATTGTTCTCATCGAAGTATTTCTCCAAGCCTGTCATTAAGTCCGCCATCCCTTCGTCTCCTGCTATCAATACTATATTGTTCGCACATGCCAGTGTATATATCTTTTCTTCTCCCACAGTAACTCCTCATCCTTTTCTCTTAATTTCTTCGTCTAAGTTTGAGATTAAAATATTGAATAAAAATGGGCTCAGACGTCATCATGCCTTAATCTTC
Organism: Belonocnema kinseyi; assembly: GCF_010883055.1. Taxonomy (NCBI): domain Eukaryota; kingdom Metazoa; phylum Arthropoda; class Insecta; order Hymenoptera; family Cynipidae; genus Belonocnema; species Belonocnema kinseyi. Next base: position 915,658 of record NC_046665.1, on the reverse strand, counting down.
CCATTAATTAGGAACGATCTCTTACTGTCTCCCCTACCTTTATCCTGGGTTTGGTCTAAAAAAATTTTAAAAGTCCCTTTTAGATCCACCGAAATTACCATCATTGCCCCTTTCTCTCCTTATTTTCATAACTCTAGCGACCCTCTCCTCTCTATACTCTATTGCACATTATCCATGCCCATTCTTTTAGTTATATACCATCATGTTTTCAGACTTCATATGGAATATCATCTATACCAGACGCTTTTCCATCTTTCATTATTTCAAATACCTTGTTACGTCCCTTTACTCGTCTCTTTACCTACCATATTTTCCTCCTTTTGTAACTTTCCTCTCTACCCCTCCCAGTAAATCCATAACATATATTCCCCATTCTACCATCTCAATATCTTGGTTCACGTTTTTCCTTCTTTTTCGCTCCATTTTCTACCTTACAAACCTCTCCTTCCATCCTAGCCTTCTCCCTTTTATGTATTTTCTTCATTCTTTTCTGACCTCCTTTTTCTTTTAAATTTCTTATCCTTGACATCATTTTTGATTTTTACTTAAACTGTTTTCTTCTTTCGCTGGCCACTCCCCACTTCCTGATATTTTTACCATTAATTTCTTTTATTCTATATAGTTCTTACTTTTTTCTTCGCCTAATGTCACTATTATTAGAAAGTGATCCCATAC
>NC_046665.1:906685-914883 GCF_010883055.1 Belonocnema kinseyi | reverse complement strand
TCGTACACGTAGAGTGTACAAACGTAAAAGAGAGCGATTTTAGCGCTTACCGACGTATATGAGAAACGCGGTGAGTCACATAATTAGGGGGGAAAAGGCGGATGCACACAATTTGATTTCCGTAATTCGCAGCAGTCAAGAGAAAGATAGCAGACCAGATCTGCTTTCTATTCGTCCATCCTATCGACCCGTCCATCCTTCGTTAGTCCTTTGTCAGCCGCTGTTGAGGGAGGAAGAGATTCCGAACTGCTTCCTTTGGGAGGGAGCGAGAGGCGAGAGTCGTTCCCTCAATGCCAGGGTCGGCTGTATTCCGGTGCTAAGGTGGAGAATCAGGAGCCCCTTATCCTTATTACGGATGCAAAGTAGGCTTCTTGATGCTCCCGATAAAGATAAAACAAAACAAAAAGGGAATAAAGGCCAAAAAACATCTGTTCACAACAGAGATATTTCTAACGATAATAATTTTCTAGGCGAGATTACCTGCCCTCTTGTAGAATTTTGGTGGTAACCGCCTCGTCCTATCCTCACCAGGAACGCTCCTTGGATTTCGGGCGACCAAAAGAAAGAACCCATTCTATCCTTTATGAGTAGACTCAGCAATTTCACTCCGGATGTCAGAAGGATAAGCGATAAAAGACATCCGGAAGTTTATGTGGGGACTCGAAACGTCAAAATCTGCTAAAGGTAAAGTTGGGGGTGGATCCAATCGATCATTAGCGCCGATGGTGCAGTTCTGCGTGGCTCTCGCTCGAGACTGCGGAATTAGGAAATTTAACAACAACAAAATAATAATAAAACAGCCCTATATCTTTAAACTTAAAGTTGAAAACACATACAATAGACTAGCAAGGCAGTAAATAAGATATAAAATAAAATAATAATAACGTAAAAATAAAATAAAACAGAGGAGGGACGAATTTATTACTCTTAGTGTGAGCACGAGAGCTTTTATTAAGGGTTAATTTATGTTTATTTATGGTAAGAGGTGCCCGGTTATGGAATAAAGTACCATGCGATATTAGAAATGCACCTTCCCTGTATCATTTTTAAAATCTTTTTTTTTTTTTAAATATTTGCACAATAGTTCGAACCCAACTCTTGAAATTACTCATTGGTAATCTCTCGTTTTTTATTCTCGAGCATTACATCTTCAAAAATCCTTATATTCTTCTTAACTTTTATCTTAATTTTATACTTAATTATAAGATTAATCAAGCACTCGGCCGATCAGTGCTTGCACACATTTCCAATGACCTTGTACTTTCCTGTTCCTTAGTTCTATTTAGCCCTAGGAATACTAATTTTTTATTTCGCGTTCAAATATATCTCTCTTATAATTTTATGTCGCGCCCGTAGGTCTTCTTGCATTTGTTTGACAACGAGAAGTCTCTATCTCTGCGTATTTGAAAAAGAATCTATCTTTTTGGAAAAAATTTCTCGTCAATATCGTCTTTCCTTTACGGATTATACCTCTTTTTCTATTCATTCATTCTAGGCTCTCGCCTTTAAAGTTCAGTGAATGTATTAAAATTTTCTAGGTATATGTATTCTATTTTTAAAAAGACCTTAAATTTACAGATAGTAATAATCGCTTGACAAACAAATCTTTATAATACGTATAGAGGCACAATGGCAACGCTCAATTCGTTTTCACACCCTTTTAATGATGGTAGTCTTAATGGGGGCAGGAGAGGTTTGAGGTTTAAGACTTGGTGTTGAATATGAGTCGCTGTCTCATATTTCGAATGAGTTCCTTCTCCTCGAGATGCATGTTGCACTGAATGCTAACATGGCAGTTCGCGTCTAAAAGTTCGTACCGAGTTTCTTGATCTGGTAGCGTGGAAGTCTCGATGGATACTGAGCTGACCCAACCTTTCCAATTTTCCTATGGGATCTCAGGTTCTTGATTTTCCGTATCTCCTTCATCCCCTCCCTTAATTTTCACCCGATGGTATTTACGGAGGTTCTGGACATGGTATTGACCTCTCTCTTGTTTGTGTTCATCCTGCCATAAAATGTATACTTAATTTGCATTGGATACATTGCATGCATTAACTAGCACTTCCTTTCCCACTACATAATTGACTACTTTCTTATTTTCGTGACCATCAATTGGGTTTCTCGATTGACATGCGATTGTGGTTGCAATGATGGTAAAAGATCAATTCCCAATCTTTTAGGTTTACGCCCCTACAAAACCTACTAGGCGGTCACCTCTGTAGTGTTGTGATGTGATTCATTAAGAATCGTATTGACGTTCTCTAGCTGTGCGAATCAGGTATTGTGCTTGTTGGGTGCGAGGAGCGTTCGTAAAAGGCTCGCCTGCTCTCGCTTGACCCTCTCAACCATATTGGCCTGTAGGTGCCTAATTGACGTAAGGAGCATCTGAATTTCCCTCTCCTCTAATGCATGCCGCCAGTTTCTACTCGTGAATTGTGTGTCTTCATCTCAGAGCACTTTTCTCGGCTTGCCAACATTGGTTGTAAAATCGTCGAATCTCTGGATCGCAGCCTCGCTTGTAGCCTTTTTCATTGGATATGGCTTAGTGAATTTTCAGAATGTGTCTATCATCACCAGTAAGTTTTCGTATCTATAATGTTGTTTTTGTGAGTGTTCTAAAAAAGTTTATGGATATGACCTCTAAAGGAAATTGCGAGAGAACTGGCTCTTGCAATGCCTGAGATGCCTGCAATGAAATTTGGTTTTACTCGCATAAGTCACATGTGCTGATTATCTTCCTCGCTAATTTCGCTAAGCGTGGATTATAGAAAGATTCTTTTATGAGTTTGTACATCTTTTCTGTTCCTGGGTGGCCATATGATATATGACATTCTTTTAGTAGAATTTTCGCAGATTCAACTGGCACATAAATGCGATATTCATTGCTATTTAAGTGATAAAGATTGGCGTTCTTGTACAATCTTGAAGGTTTTTTTTGTTTTCCTTTTGTTTTTGTGGAATTTTCCTTATCTTCTCTTCGATGTCCGGAATTCATTCATAGTTTAGCGCTTTGATCACAACTCTGATTTCACCACGATTTTATCGATAGCTTTCTTCATCGTGTAGGCGACTCAACCCATTAGCCATAACGTTGTGCTTGCTAGGTAAGTACTCGCTTTGTATCTTGTAATCTTGACTGGCCAGAATCCATCTTGTGAGGCGAAAGTTTACGTCTCATGTTTTCAACAAAGTCAACGCAAGATGTTTGGTTCGATTGATTATCTCGGCGCCATGCAAATATGTTCGAAATATTTGTACAGCCCATACTATAGTCAATAGTCCTTTCTCGGTCGTGAAGTAGTCCAATTAAGAATTTTTTAAAGTTCTACTAACTAGCGTAATTATCTCTTTTTCCGCTTTCTCGTTTAATTGATATAAGACGGAGTCAAGTGCATAATTGCTAGTGTCCCTTTCCAGGCAGTATGCTTTTTTCGGATCGGGAAAATACAGCATGATTTCGGTTCCAAATAATTCTTTAACTCGCGCGAAACTATCCTGCGCTTCCTGAATCCAGTTCCATGGCATACATTTTTTTATCAGTCTTAAGAGTGGTATTAGTTCTTCATCGTGTTTATCACTGAATTTCGAGTAAAAATTTATCAAGTCTAGGAATCCTCTAAATTGTTTCGGTACTGGACATTTATAGATACATTTTATTTCTTCGGTCCACGTGACTTCTCCTGCCCTTATTCAGACTACCACTATAAAAGGGTACCTAGAAAGTTGTAATAAATTCACTGAACTTTAAAATCGAGAGCCTAGAATAAAAGAATAGAGAAAGAACTGTAATCCGTAAATGAAAGGCAATACTGACGAGAAATTTATTTCAAAAAGATAGATTCATTTTCAAATACGTGGAGATAGATACTTCCGTTGTAAAACAGTTGTGATAAGATTTACGGTCACGACGTAAAATTATAAGAGAGATAGATTTTAACGTTTGTTAAAAATTACAAGAAGCTACTGCTCGGATTTATCCAAAGAATTGTTTTGTGCGTGATTATGACATATAAAATTTAGTTTATGAATTTAGCTCAGGGCTTAGCACATAAAGTGTAAATCAATAATATATCAGGTTATTAAATAAATATTGTGTGTGTAAATTAAAATCTCATTTTTCGCCAATGCGCGACCCGATTTAACACTGAAAGTTATTTAATTAATTAGAAATTGTTATTGAAGTTAACAGTGGCTTAAAACTGCTAGTTGCATTTGGCACACCAACGTGTGGGGCATGAGAGTTGAAAGAAGAATTAGGTTTTTCTAAAAATGGACAAGAATAAATTGATTTAGGACTTTTTCCAAGGTAAATAAATGAAGGTAAATAAATGGTTAAGTGAACGACAAAAGAAAAATATGAATAATACAATCAATTTAACAATGAAAAGAGAAAGAAATGTAAGTGAATCGCGTAGAGTTTTTTATAAAAAATATACAATAATCAGTAAGTGCAAAGGACTACTTACGGCAACAACCAACAGTACAATATCTTCGTGCGAAAATTATACGGTAATAGACGACTCAGATCAGAATGTGAGGTTTAAAAGTGAATCAGGGTTTGTGTTTTTCATACATTGCTCGGCACTTAGAACGCGGGGACAACGCATAAACTTAAGAAGTGAATCATTGGACTTTGAATTTTTCTCTCTTCCAGTAATACCATTTTTTTTAATGGTGAAAAAAATCTACGCTCCTGACGGCGGGAAGAAAAGCCACCGTGGAGAAAACAATCCAGAGGATTTAGATGCAAACGTTTGAAAAATCTCACTGGAGCACCTCGAACACAGGCTAATTAACACAGCAGATAATCACAGAGGCGAGGCCAGAACAACTCTTGGCAGCAATAAACATACACTTGGAAGAATTGGAAAAAAGGACACAATAAATCCTTGAAGACGACCGACAACACAACGAACAGCAGCTAACAGAACGTAACCAGGCTTTACAAACTAAAATTAATGCCTTAAAAACAGTATGGGACGCTCGATTTAAGCAACGATAAACGTGACCCGAAGCATCAAAGATGGAGAGGACCGTATGCAAGCCACAAATTAACCAGTTGGAGATCGCCTATGCACGAGCAGCGGAACGCATTACGGAGGACCTCGAGAAAAGGGCAAACAAAATCACACCTATCGCTAAACCAAATATAAAAAACGGGCTACCTGAATATAATGGCGAAGGCAGCCCAATGATATACGTAAGACATTAAGGCAATATTGGGAAGTGCTACGCCCACGAGCCTCCGGAGCGCCCAGTGACTGGTGGCTGATAATCAAGTATGACGTGCCAAAACCTAGAATCATGTATCGAAACGGGGTCATTTATCTGTGCAATTATTTTTTACCTTGAACTTCATTTTCAAGTTTATTTGAAGTTAACGTACTTTTATGAGAAACATTTAACTTGAATGTGACAACGGCCTTGTACACATTAACCTTGATCTAATTTTTCAAGGTCGTTTAACTCCTTATAGTCGGTTATGAAGGATGAAGGTATTTATGTATTTTCAATTATGTATTATCATTTTTAATTAATATTTTTACAGATAGGATTCATTATTCGTTGTCAGTTTTCCATTATTGTACATTTTGTGATAAATTTTATCTTGCGACAAAACAAGGTGATTTTAAATTTAAATTTTAATATCATTCCAACGGGAAAAACAGGAAAAATGCAACCTTTACACTATGTATTTGGGTTTACAGTTTGGAAAAATTATGTGCGTCTTTTTTCCGATTCTCTTATTTTGATGTACATATCAGGAATAATATTATTAAACTTTAGTCTTTCGTGCATAATCAGTTAAACTCTCCAAGATATACGAATCTTTTTAAATATGCATGGTACAAAAGCCGACATATTGAAGTAAAGTAGGTAAATTCGAAAATCCGGTGGACTTTAGCTTCGGTGGTTCTTGTAAAACACGTTGTTATATATTAGGTTGTACGAATATCGCTGTAATTCGATATTCGTGGTGTAAGAAATCATTATGTTTTAAACACTCTTTTGATGAACATCATTATTGTTCAAAATTCGAAGGATACATCTTCGATAAACTGTCCAGAATTCAGAATATTGTACATTTTACCTGACCGTATTATTTTTGTCTATAAACTATGTATGCTTTTTGATATATAAATAACTTCGTCTCCTTTTTTGTGTGCATCACTTATTTTATTTGGATTTTTTTGCTCAATTCTAAACTTATTTTGAAATCTTATACATAATTGAGGGTTGGTTTACCCACGCTTAATTTTTTTATTCATGTTGAAAAGACTCTATTTTACTTTCTTCGTTATATAACTATCTTCCCAATTGTCTTGGTGCACGGAAAGTATATATTATCATAGACACGAAATAAAAAGAGTTTATGTGTAGCTGCCCCAATTATTTTTTTTTTTTAATTTGTAGTCGAAACCCGACTTTATTTTCGTCTCAAGTATAAAATATATATTTTTTACATTTTTCTTTTATGAATTTAGCTATTTTCAGTACATTTAAAAATATTTAGGGCTGTTTCGCCCCCTTAAAGTATTTTTCCGCAGATAAAAAAATACGTGTCGCGCAGTTTTTCGAGTACTACAATATATATCAGGGAGAATCAAATCGGCGAGGGACACCTGGAGTCAGAAGAAATGAGCTATACATGCAGCTTTTGACAATTTTAAAGAGAAAAATGATCATGCTAACAGTTTTTTTATTCTCTAATGTCCACTTGTTGCATCTATTACAGGTCTATAGCCTCTACTAAATAGCGAGTATCATTGTACCACATCATCATTCCATACTCTAGGCTGAATCTCACCAATGAAATATAGTACATTCTAAAAGTATTCGGCCCATTAAACCCTTTACAAGCTCGAAATAAATATCCTAGAGATCGATTAGCCTTTCTAACCGTATTATCAATTTTTGTATTAAATTTTATGGTACAATTTATATAAACACCTAGATGTTTAGTTTGTGAAACTTGCTTGAGATGCTTATCACCGTTTTTGCAGTGATATTCAATTAGATCAGTTTTTCGTGAAAAGTTTATTACATTGCATTTCAATAACATTTTGAGTCATTGGCATACAACAACAAATGGTTCTTTAATGAGAAGTAAATATCATTAATATATAGTACAAATAAAAGTGGTCCTAGATGGGAGCCCTTAGGCACACCTGAAGTTGGAACAAACGGGTATGAAGAGTTCCGATTGTATTGCAAAATTCTTTTTCGGTCACTGAGGTAGGACTTGATAAACTTGAGAACATTATCCGGTATTCCCAGTTTATTTAGATCGATTATGATTTTACTGTTACTAATGCAAAAAAGACCCTAGAAAAGTCCACGAAAACTACATTCACCTGTCTATTTTATATCAAAGAAAATTTTATTATTAAAAAAAAAGTGACAAGGTTAGTTATAGTAGACCTTTTCGGAACAAATCCAGGTTAAAAAGTAGAAAGAACAGGGCTCAAAAAAGACCAGATGATCTCACTCAACAACATTTCCAGATTCTTGAAGAAATTGCACAACAACATAACTGAATGGTAATTCATAATTTGGGATTTGTCTCCCTTTCTAAATACTAGTCAAAGTTTTATGTATTTCCACCTATCCTTTTGAGAATGATAAATTAAATATAATTGCCAATAGCGTTGAAAGCTCTAAAACCATAATCTTTGAAGCTAGAATGCTGTCAAGGCCAGACCAGAGTTTGTTCTTCAACTGACCTATTGCTGATCGCACTTGTAGTTAAGATATGTCAAGCTCATATAAGCAGACCTCTAGGCAACTCAGAATCGGGTTTCACGCGATACGAAGTCAGCAAAATAATGGACAATATCTTTTGGAAATGAGATTTTATTGCCGCCAGTATACATCATAACAGGGGTTCTGGAAACTATTGAAATTATTAACATAAGGTGTACCACGGGATATTTTATTTTCTTAGAATTAAAAGAGAATGTACCGATTTCAGCAAGCAATATTTCATATAATTTATTGTATAATTGGTCGAGCTCTAAATTAATATCCTGACTTTGACTAAGAAATGTCCAGTCTAAATTATCTAACCGATTCTTAACACAAATGAGGTCACAGCCCATAAATTTCAACATTTCAATTGACAAATTCGTAAAAAGTTTAACCCTGATTGATGAATCAGGTATGAAGGTTTCATATCTCTCTATTAATGCTAAATGGTG
>NC_046665.1:904495-906585 GCF_010883055.1 Belonocnema kinseyi | reverse complement strand
AACTGCATCTAGCTCTGGGGATTGTCGAACGATATACTAAGGAAATTGGAATGGAATTTGGGTTAGACAAATGCGCCAAGGTTTATTTGAAGCCAGGAAAACATAATGGCATCCCTGAAGATCCTGAGCTCGTTGATAGAAGCGCCATACGACACCTTTGCGCTGGAGAGACTTATACATACCTGAGCGTGCCACAGAGCCGTATTCAGGATGTGACATCTATAAAGGATACTCTCAGAAGCAGATACAAACCTTATGTGTCATAAGGACAACCGCAGGATTTCGCCGGGAGCGGGTGCTAATCTAGAAAATTGCACCCGCTTCCAGCGAAATCGCGGTAAAATTTCAGCCACAACCACGTCTCACGAGCGTGAGATAGGTGGTTACAGTCTGTAAAGGAATCAATACGACGATCCAGCAAAAGCCTCGTGCACCCTGAGAACACGGAGCGACCCAAGGACAACCGCCTTCTGCATTTTTCCCGCAAGTGTTCTAGCATATTGTTGGCACGCAGGGTTGCTTTTTAGGCCATCAGCAAGTGAAAGCTTGGCAGCTCTAAGAGCGCCGATGGGACGATCAATTTAACAGAATATTCCGGGTACAATCGTTGCAACTTCCTTATAAGGTCTCGATACCTCTCTTTCTTTTCATTCTCCTTGGTTATGATGTTTTTGTCAGCTGGTGTCAAAAATTCGATAACGAACATGGTTCGCTTCTCGAAGTCAAGAAGAACCATGTCAGGCCTCGAGTGAGCAACCTGAACAATTGTCGAGAATATAAAGTTCCAATATATGCGGCACATCCCATTCTCGACAATTGACTCAATTTCCCTAGGAGCATTTAGAGAAGCAATATTAAGGTTAATGCTGTAGGAGTGACAGATATGGTAATAAAGCACTCTTAGTGCCGCATTGTGCCTTTGAATGTAGGTCGTTCCCGTGTGAGTTGGACAACTAGATAGTATGTGAGCTAAATGATCGGGGTGTGCATGGCACGCCCTGCAGCTATCATCGGGAATGTCTTGGCTCAAAATGTTGCGACGATATTTTAAGGTGAAAATGACACCATCTTGGCATGCAAAAATGAAACCCTCCGTACCAGACTTCAATCCGGGCGATTTAAGGAAAGCAAACGTTAGCTCACAAGACATTGACTGATCCTTCACATTTCTGTGGAAGATACCGTGTATCCTCTTATCGAGGATCTGTTCACGAAAGTTTTTCTCTTGTTCTTTCTTAATCCGGGCTTTCAGGAGTGAGTACTCGAGATAGATAGGATTTGATGCATTTTGCTCACCCCTAATACTGAAGTGAAGTCCGAGTGCTTCAGCAGCCTCCTCCGCTGCTTTGTACAGAAACGCTCCTTTGCCCACTTCTTCGTGATTCCTGACAATTTTAAGAAGAGGGTCTCTTCCATTTGCAACTCTGTGTGCTGTACCCAGAATAATCCTGTTGTGAAGACACTCAAGACTCAATATTCCGCGACCCCCTTGACGGCGTGAGATGTGCAGTCGCGGAACGGAAGACTTAAGATGCATGCTTTTGTTCATGTGCATAACCTTTCTTGTCCCGATATCAAGAGATTTGAGCTCGTTCTTCGTCCATGGAACTACTCCAAATGAATAGAGTAGTACCGGGACGGCAAGCATGTTCGTTGCAGATACTTTGTTCCTCGCCGACAGTTCGGTTACATGGCCGTGCCACGTAACCCCGTTCAGGGGCCATACTCTCATCGTAGTACTCTGGCAAGTCGTGATTCAGTCGCTCCGTCCATCCAAAGGTTGCGAAATCCCGCCGATCCATCGCATTGAATCCATTTTCATTGGCTCCCCCAGCTCTAGATTGGTCGGCATTGTCGGCCGACCTATTGTTGGGAGCCCTGCGCGTTCTGTTGTTGACAACACCAAACTATGTTTGGTCTTGTCATTGTTGTTCCCACGAGAAGCTGTGGAAAGGGGTTCGTCCATCCTTGTAGAGCCCCGCATGCACGGATAAGGCTGCGTACTCTGAGAGGTCGCCCGGTATCCCAGAGTCACCGTTCTAGACACTTCACCCAGGTGCCATTCAGCTTTCGGCACGGTTTTCACACCT
>NC_046665.1:898537-904395 GCF_010883055.1 Belonocnema kinseyi | reverse complement strand
GCGTTGAACAACTTATCTGCGACTAACATACTTGCCGTCCCGGTTCTACTCTACTCGTTTGATGTAGCCACACGTAAGATCATGCATATACATAAGAGCTTGCATGTCAATTCGTCTATTCTGCGACTATACATTTCACGCCGTCAAGTCAGTTGAAGGAATTTTATTAGGTCATAAAATATTTAACCTGGACCAATCAAGCGTAGTATAAGTAGTCCAAGGTTTATCTCAACAAATAAAACTTAAACCGATTTTTGTAAAAGGAATTTTTATTAATTTTTTAATTTTCATACATCTATATAAGTCCGGACACTTGTATTTTGGACATCCCGCGCGTGTGCTTACTGGAACATCTGGAGCCCAAAAGCTCCAGCTCTTGAGGTCACCTATGTTGAATTTGACTAACTCCCCAATGCAGCGAATCATGCGGTTAGGTCACCAATTACGTTCAGTGCCACACACGGTAGGTCACTCGCGGTTGAAGAGGAATCTCGCCTTAGACAAATGCGAGAGCATCGGTTTATAAGGTCGGACGAACTAAAAATTTACCCCAAAAGTTAGGTCACTTGCTTGAAACTTACGGAAAGCAAATTACATGCTGAAAAAGTGTAAACTCTTGACTATCAAGCAGCACTGGACGCCAAATATAAGATCTCTTACAAAAATCAAAGAGCGTAGTCATAATGTCAGCAGTGATTTTCAATAATACTTTCACTGTACTTTCTAACGCTAGTGTATTGTGCTGCAAGGCAAAATTTGCTTTTACTTTTGTGGGTCGCCAAACAAAAGAGAATTTAAGCTCTATTACCTTTCATAAATCCTTGTGGCGGCTGCAAATAGGTACTCTAAAGCGATTGTCCGGAGCTTTATACTGGACAAGCGTGCCTACGTCTACCCACACTATAGAAGACTAGAAAATACATGATCTCGTGACAATCAGGATGTTCATCAGATAGGTAGAAATACCATTAAACATTTTGCTCATGGAGAAGCATATGCATATCTTTAAACACCGCAAGCAGAAACCCAAAATGTGCTAGTGTTAAAGACGGCCTTTGAAAGAAGGTATCGCCAAATTATCAAAAAAAAAGTAGGCTTCCGAACTTGCGGGGAAGAATAAGATAAGGCGACCAATATGTTGACCGTTCCTATACTGATCTACACGTTTGGTACAGTAAAATGGAACGTCGATGAAATTAAGTAACTTGACCGAAGCACATGCAATATGATGAAAACCCGTCGAAGTCATCAACCTAGATCTTCCGTACCTCATGTATGGCTTCCTCATGTATGGGGTAGAGGTTTGCTAAGCTTGGAGCGTTTTTATCGAAGCCATAAGCCACAAGCCACTTCATGGTCAATTCTCCGGCATTGTACGTAGAGAAGAGCTATCGATGGGTCTGTCCAACATGTATCATGCCAGAAACACTTCGATATATTCTCAGTGAATGTTCAAAGTATGCATAATACTGGTACATAGAGAGACGCAATGCGGCTCTAAAAGTGTTATATTACCATCTTCGGCAGTCTTATCGTGTTGACTTAATGCCCGTTTTGCCATATGACTGGGGGGACCTCGAGTCCATTGTGGATAATGATCAGTGCAACATCTACTGGAATTTCTTATTTTCCACCACTAAACGTGTCAATGCTACAAAGCTGGATATTGTCCTTAGTTACGCAACTTTTTATGTGTCCAAATTGAAGCTTTCTGGTGCGCGCCGATCTTCGACCAGGGCTTTTTCGCGCACGGTTATCTTTTTCAAAGCGCTCTTTTTTCGATTCAATAAAGCTAACCAATAACTTAAAATTTCTTTCTTGTTTTTCTCTTAAATTAAAAAAAAAACAGTCATGCAGCTTTTTATGTGTCAAAATAGAAACTTTTTGGTGATTTTCGGTCTTTAACTAGCGCCTTCTTGCACATAGTTATATTTTTTAAAGCGCTCTTTTTGCGATTGAATAGAACTAACCAAAAACTCAAAAGTACTTTCTTGTTTTTATTTGAAATTGAAAAATAAAAAGTGACGCAACTTTTCATGAAAAAATCAGACTTTATGGGTACACGCTGTACCTTTGACAAAGGTTTTCTCGGAGAAGGATGCTTTTTTCAGGATCTTCGTTTCATGGGTTGATAAAGCCTAAGAGTACCTCGAAACTTTTTTGCATTTTTTTATTTAAAACTATTTTCGTGAAACTTATACAGTTTTTTAGTTTGTTAGAATTTGTGTTTTTGCACTCATACCCGTATGCAGCGTACCCCTTCAATTTCTCCTACATGTATTTTTGTTAAATATTGGACCTTTTCGGGTTTATATCGAGTTATCCAGATTTACCCATGTTTTTAGGAGGTGTTTTTATTGATTTTATCGGCAACTTAAGTGACCTGGAAGGGCTATGCCTCCCCGAAAATTCTGCAGCATTGTATAAGCGAAGATCATTGGACTCTAAGGTCAACACAAGGGGGGGAAGTTCCCCCCTTTAGGGAGATTCCCTAAAGATTTTCCAGGCAATTATATTTCTCTTGGATTTCAGCATATAAGTGTTAACGATCTTTTCGCGTGTAACATTGGCTCAATATACCTGATTTATAATTTTGAAGTACTTCAAATGCCTATGACATCCGTTCATCTTTCGGTTCGCGTTGAAATTTCGTATTTCATACAGATGGACACAAGTATAAATAGAGACTCATTTTTATTTTATAATAAAATAATTTGAAATGAATTCCGCAAATGTGACTACATGCATAAAATGTCTATCTCTGAGACCTAAGTGTACTCCAAGGGCAAAATAGATACCCTAAATAATAATTTAAATACCACAATTTTATTTCTCGCCGATAAATTGAATTTACTTGTAAAGCCTAAATGGCGTACTCCAGGAAAAAAACCTTGGGACGATAAAGAATGTATAGTCACGCGCCGTAAGCCCAGACAATCTTTAAATGTCTTTAAATGTCGGGTTTTTTCGATAAGGAAGGGGCGAAATATCTAGAAATCAAAATATCTTTTCTGGAGTTACATAGGTCTAAGAAGAGGCAATACGAATATGCACGGCTGAATTCACTAGCGGCTTTTAATAATCCTAAGGATTTTTGGGCAGCGATCAATAGTTTTAAATTGCGGTCTCTTTCAACTAACAATTTAAGCATGCATGCATGGCAAGACTTTCTTTTTTCCCTATATCCGATTGAGGAACCTATTTCCATACAGCGGGTTGTAATTAAAAACCCCTTATTAAACTGTAATATCTAGATTGGTGCAATTCAAGCCTCATTATTGAAATGTAACTGTAATAAAGCGCCAGACGAGGATGGGATTCCGAACGAATTTTTAAAAAACCTTCTGAAAAATTAGGTTAAGTACTTAGGGCGCCTCTTTAAGTCTTCTTTAAGAAAATACTGGAATTACCAACATACACACCGAATTTTGCCCTCCGATTAGAGACAGGTAGAATACTGTTAGCTTATGATATATTTAAGTCAGCGCTTAGATGGTTATCGAAGTTGCTTGGCATGTCTGATGATAGATATCCTAAAAGATGTTTTCTTAAATTGATGGCAATGTCGTTCAAACCTGATTGCAACCCAAAGCTTAACTGGGTTCTCCAGCTCAAAAATATGTTTACTCTAAGTAACTCGGAGCAAAAGTGGCTTGACTTGGATTCTACGTCGCTCGTTGAAAATATGGATGTTTTTCTAAATAACTTTTCTGATTATCTCTGGCGTTCCGACTATGAAAGACCCTCCATTCAAGTAGTCTCCAAGTCTTCTCACATCTTAAATACTATCTGGAATTTGAATTATATCTGCATATTAGATTCCCTTTTTATATATTTTTTATTATTATTGTTCAGCTTAGACTTCTGTGCTCTATTAAGGGTTGTATACGTTTTGCAGAATAGAAATTTACTTATGACTCTGCTAGACTCTACCCTATATGTAACCTGCCAGTATCAGAGGAATTTTATCATTTTCTAGCTATTTGTCCTGCCTATTCTGACTCAAGAATATCAATCCTAGGTCACCCAGTAACCACGTCAGTCAATAACCTGTATCCGCTAAGTCTTTTAAACTCTAATTTTCCACACGAGCTGCGCAGAGTTGCATTGTACGTCCGCCAGATTCTACAAATAAGACCATTCTTTCTAGAGAGGTGACTGTCTTGATACCCTTAAATAATTTTTCTCTTATGCAATTTTTGTAAGCTACTTCTTTCTATTCTGCTGCCTAACCTGGCTGCATGTATTTTTAATAATAAACATGAAGAACTGAAAAAAGTCTCAAAATTCAATTACTTATTAAGATTTAAATCACCGTTAGTTGGAAAAATATTATTAGAACTGTTTTAAACTTTAATCTACACACGAGATATACCCTAGCAATGCCTCAAGTCTAAAGAAGAAACTTAATATCACTTTTGTCTAATAATGTATAATTGCAAATTGAGATAGATCGGTAACTCCGCTTTTTCAGTCCCGCCGAAAAAAGTATCGAAAAAAAGTGTACCTTTTGATTCTATTATCACACTAAATTTTTATAATAATATTACATATTTTTAGCTGCCATGGCCAATAATGACCGAAAAGATCATTTTGTATCCCTGTGAAATTGGGGCTTCTGTTCCGATGAAATTAAAGTAACTTCAATTTATTTTATTATGTTAAAGACGGCTTATCGCGCTTTTTGCCTGAATGAATCGATTAGGGGCTCGAGATTTGAGGTAACGTCTTAATAATAATTATTATGAAAATTCTGGTATTCGTTTTCTTAGATGTTAAAAGGAAAACTTTAAGCTTTGAACTATCATAATTTTGGTGATTTTAATGATATTAAGGTATACTTTCTATTAATTATTTTTAATAAGATACAGTTTTGAAGGAATATTTGTTGTAATTTTTTATCTTGGATATTTCAAAAACAAATTTTTAAACTTGATTTATGAAAAATATCCGCTTTTTATTTTCTTTAATTTTGTTATAGGTGGCTCGCAATGTCCTCCATAATCCTTGAAAATATCAAAATAGGATATCCTCTAGTTTTGAAAAATAATTAAAAACGTACACTGAAATGGATTCTCGGGCGCTGGGAACTCCATGCCACGGCATACGTCATATGACACGTGAAATTCTGCGTTATACCAAAATGAAAACTGGAATGGAGAGTATTGGTTGAGTAGTAGCAGGCCATAAGAGTGCGGGTGCCCCGTATCAGCTAGCCGCAGAGCTACCATGCGTGTGGTAGTGTCTCAGTTGTTCTAGTACTTGATAAAAAGAATTTTCTTATTTACATGAACCAATAATTTTATTTTATTTTCACTTTTTTGTACGTAGAGAACGATTTATATATCTTCCAAGTATAATTTTCAAAACGATTTTATTTTAGGAAAACACTAGTTAATAGTAAAATAAGAAACGATTGTGGTGGATGGGTCTCCTCATTTGTTACAATTCGAAATGTTTTTTGGTGAGTGCGCTTGACTTTCTGTTTTAAGTTGCGGGCGGTGGGGCATTCGTCTCCTTGGCTCTGATAATTTAGACTGCTTCTTGATGTGTGTCTCCTTGCCTTTCACATTTTGCAGCGGTTTTTGATGTGATTTTCATTGAGAGGGTACAAAAAATTGGTATTATTTTGTTCCCGCCTTGCTCTTTGCAAAATCTAATCGAGTTTTAAGGCTTTTCCGAATGGCGGTATGCTTTTCTTTATTGACGAAAAATAATACAGAAAAATCAGTTGTAACATGTATTAGAACCACTGTGACACTACACAGAACTGGTAGTGATGCAGCTAGTTGGGACGGGGTACTCGCGCTTACGAACTTCTACAACTCAATCTGATTATCGTTTTGGGATAAATAAAT
>NC_046665.1:893500-898437 GCF_010883055.1 Belonocnema kinseyi | reverse complement strand
TATATATGTATGTATGTATGTTTGTATGTATGTATGTATACTAATTAAGAAAAAAAGAGGAAAGAATCTAAGTTTTTTGTTCTTATGCAGGTATATGACATGGTAATAACCGGACCTGGAATAGAATTGACAAAGCAGTTACAAAAAGAGCATTCACAACGAGCAATGGAAGTTCTGAGTGCTTTCCAAGAGAGCGACGCAAGGACAGCACTTTCAAACATAATCGCGGCTATGAGAGACTTTTGACGAAACGAACATCTCCAGGATGAAGATAAAGTATCTGAAAACAGAGCATTGGCCTCATACGTCGCCAAAATTCAGGAATCAGAAAGAAAACAATAAACATCAATCTTTTTATAATTAGATGATTAGATTGTTATTTATTAAAATTTGCGTAATGTTTATGTCGGTTTGCATTTAAAAATTCTATTTTTAAATAATAAATACTACTGCTATTAGTAAAAATAGGCTAAACAATTACCGCAGGATTCCCGCGGGAGCGACTGCTATTTATGACACTGGCTACCATTAGAATCCATGCATATATACATACATGCACACACACACACATATTAGGGTGGCCCAACAATGACAATATGGCAATATTTGCAGGCTCATTGTAAGCCTCCGATATACTTGTGTAACCTGATATTTTGAAGAGACATTTTTTAAACTATTGAAAACAGATTTCTGAAAAAATGAATAAACGTTTAATTTAATTGAGAAAAGAGTAAGAAAATCTTATGAAAAATGACGGACTTAAGTTGAACATCGGCTGAAGGAACTGCAACTGGACGGCTGCAAAAAAAAGTTGACCCTCGGTTGGATCTTTCATTGTGCACCCTATTTCCTGCTGTCCCAAGCTACTGTTACTCACAAAAAGTTGAATGGCAGAGTAATAATAAGTTAACAAATCTATAATTGCCCGCTGGGTCGAACCTGTAGCTGGTGTTTGGACTTCTCAACTTTAAATCAGAAAACTTTGAAGGTTCAGAGCAACGGCTAAAAGTAGATTTTTTTCTGCTTGAAATACTACTACTCAAAAATTGGCCTGTTAACCCTAAGGTTCCTCTCCTCGTAACGCACACGCCTATTTAAATAAGGCAATAGCTTTTTGAAGTGTCACACTTACATCGACAATTAGACTTTTCTGATGTCAACTGTTCGAATATATGACTGGGTAGTCTTATGATGCGGTTTTTCACTAGAAGAGTGCAGTGTGTAGTTATTTAGAAAAATATATATTTGGATATGGTTTTTTTATTCGGTCAATCTTGTACTAACTTTAATATTACTATAAATATAAAACGTAGCATGCGACACTCGAGAAAGGTCAATGTTTAATACTCATTCACAAGACATTTTGATTAACTTAATGGGCTTCGTTAAAAAAAGCATTCACAGTTTAAAAGTCTATCCGAACAATCAGTCTGTAGAAATATCCATTCTGACATCAGACTTGATTTTCATCCCCTTGACTCCTAGAGTTTTCATTGATGATAGAAAATTATAAAATTTATTATTTTCCTATTTGTTTCTTCTTTTTCCTAGCATTTGTTTTCTCTTAAAGGAGTTCTTCGCTGATGGATTTATTGAGAGTTAGATCTTGTTAATCTGTTTCGTTACCATTTCTTTCTGTATAATATTTGAAATTTCTTCAAAAATTCACATTTCAAAGGAGTATCGTGATGCTTAGAGTTATTAAATTGGATTTTAAGAATTGGAATTTCATTCTGCCTTACCTCTCAGTTGCGTTTAGATACCAAATCGCTTTCGAAACTACCGGTTTAATATTTTCAAGTTGTAACCAAAATTTCCAATGATTCAGACGGATCAGAAATTTATACATATAATTTATTATGTATGAAGGTGAACTAATCTTTGTATAAAAAAATATTTCTATCGTAAAGCTGAACCACAAAATTTCCGTAGCCTCTATAGGAAAGTTAAATTGAATAACTTAAGCAGAATTTCAGATTAGTAACTAGTAGTTTGCTTGGTAAAATGTCGAAAATTCGAATCCCTCTATTTCGTCAACCGGGGTACTAGAGTCATGCCTCTTGGGGGAGTTACGAGGTCTATAAGAGAGATCGGAGACAACAAGCTTCTAGTTGTGTAAACTTGAGGAATTTTGCCCTATATGTGGTAACGTTTTGTTCATTTTGTATCATCACTTGAAAAACTAGCTTTCTTATTAGCATATTGAAGGCCTGACAAAGAGGGAAAATCAAGTCAATCGCGACAAGTTCGAGTTCCACCAGTACTTTCCTCTTCTAAGGTCCAGAGGCTTGCGGCGTACTCGCTCTCATGAAGTCGAATGAGTAGATTTCGATGGTAGTGTTAAAATCCAAACTGGTAATTTGAGCAATTTCGACGAAATGTCGCCTATTTGGTCAGCCCTGGCATAGTCCATTCGATACATCAATAAACTGAAGAAACGCAGACTGAAAAATCGCTCATATTGTTACTCGCATCCGTAAGTCCTCACTTCAGCTGAGCTCAAGCAAGTTGGACTGTATTAAATTCGAAAGTTTCAGCAGCTCCACTTGTCGCATACTATCTCCAATATTTTAGATAAAAAAAGAACAAGTTGCTTGAATGTAACGGGTTAATCAAGATTCATCATTTTCTGGCTGCTCAGGTGCTACTGAGCGTTTGCATCCGTCTAAAATATTTCGTTTTGAATTCTGATGTGAGCCAACCATATATATTACCAGAAATGGCTTCTTTCACGAATCTGGTCGTCGCGTACTATAATGTGTATTATGTATTCGTCATCATTTTTCCACTACCACGCAACTCATCTGAAATCTGCATTATAGGAGATCTGCGGAGCACAGTCGAGACTTTCTTTTCAGTGGCGTGGATTTTTCTGGCCCAATAAGAACCCTAGCCACCCTCAGAGGTGGGCCTTTATCATCTTTGCTAATCGACGATTCGCATTAGGTTATTTTTGCCATTCTCACCAGTAACCAGCGCCTACTTCGCCATTTTAAGGAATCAGATGAAATGATTTCTCCAAAGAAGTAGGTGGTCATCTAAGATGAGAAATAATTCTAAATTTTCCTTTTCAGTAATTGTTATTATACCCATTTTCAAACATGAAAAACGGTACCAAAGTTAGTAGCACTAATCAGTACAAAAAACGGTGACATAATATTTTGTGCTGATTATTAAAAAGAAATACATTAGAGAGGATTACGTTCATACGAAGAAGTGACTTGGACCATGCATTGAGCAGTACCAATTGTCCGCCTACCACTCCGGGTACTCGGTCCCTCAAAGGATTGAGTGGACAGAATTATCAGGGCCGTAAGCAATCCGAGACCACCTTAGCGGCGTGAGGTGTAGAGTCGCGGAACAGAAGACTTAAGATGCATGTTTTTGTTCATGTGCATAACTTTTCGTGTCCCGATATAAAGAGACCTGACCATCCATGGCACTGCTCCAAATGAATAGAGTACTACCGGGACGGCAAGTATATTCGTTGGAGATACTTTGTTCCTCGCCGCGAGTTCGGAAGACCAAATCTTCCGGATGAGACGTTTGTATCCACTACGGAGAATATCTTTTATAGGTGTCACATCCTGAATGCGGCTCTGTGGAACGCCCAGGTATGTATAAGACTCTCCAGCGAAAAGGTGTCGTATAGCGCTTCTATAAACGAGCTCAGGGTGTTCAAGGATACCATTAAGTTTTCCTTGCTTCAAATAAACCTTGACGCATTTGTCTAATCCAAATTCCATTCCTACTTTCTTAGTATATCGTTCGACAATCCCTAGAGCTAGATGTAGTTGGTCTTTTCTTTTAGCATAGGTCTTAAGATCGTCTATGTAAAATACATGAGTGACCTTGTACCTTCGATCTGCAGATTTGCCGCAAAAGCACCCGTCGGAATGGCGAAGTGCTAGAGATAGTGGCAATAATGTGAGGCAAAAGAGGAGTGCGCTCATGGTCTCGCACTGAAAGACACCTCTCTGAACGGTGGTGGCCTTGTTAGTTGTCCTATGATTTTTTCCAGATGAGATAGTGAATATGGTTTTCCAAAGGGGCATCAATTTCTCTATGTACCTCACGATTTGCGGATGAACCTTTAAGCTTTCTAAAGACAGATGATAAGTCTATGGGAGGTCGAATCGAAAGCTTTTTGGTAATCAATCCAGGCCATCGATAGGTCACGCTGGTAGGATTCTGCATTTTTGCATACACGTCTATCGATGAGCAGGTTCTCCTGACATCCTGCTACGCCTTTCTTTGAATCACGTTGTTCATACATTTCTTGCCACACAGGTCCAATTGCCCGAACAATCCTATCATTTAGGATAGATGTGAATATCTTATACAGCGTGTTCAGACAAGTGATTGGTCTGTAATTCTTCGAGTCAGCTATGCGAACTTCCGAACCTTGGCGGTAGAATTCCTGCCAGATCTGATGTAGTCAATTACACACTGAATGCGGGACGCGTACTGTCTTTCCCATCCTATCTTCATGGCGGGTTGATACATTAGTCTTTTGGTGTTATGATCAACAGTTGGTTTTTTTTTAAGGTTCGCATCGGCCAAAGCTCTCGCTGGATTATACACATAAACAATTGCTACCATATTCAGCAGAAACCCTTGATACAAGGACCCTCTAACCGCAGCCCGAGAACGCGTTCGGTGGCTTTGACATATGTTCACTTAAAAAAATCGTTTTTTTTTTGTATTTATCGCTTCAATTATACCGGAGCAAAAAAATGTCTTTAAAAGGTTGATTGTTTTCGAAATTCTGTCTAAATCAAGCAAATCAGAATAAAAGTTAAATAAATATATATTTTGAGAAAATTACATAGAAAGTTCATGATTATATGTTTCATATATTTTACAAAAATATTTTTTTACGATAACTACTCGTAATCTATTGTGATACGGTGAAAGGAGCTTCAAAATGAGCCCAA
>NC_046665.1:878025-893400 GCF_010883055.1 Belonocnema kinseyi | reverse complement strand
CATTATCGGTCAAAAGTTTGGGTTCACCTAGAAAAATCCTTTTTTTTGTATTTATCGCTTTAATTATACCGGAGCTAAAAAAATGTCTCTTTAAAGGGTTGATTGTTTTCAAAATTCCTCTTAAAATAAGACCAGGGTGACGCCAATTTGTCTATTTTTTAAGTAGATATTGCAAAAATAGTGTAAATTTCAATGTTTTCTTAAATTTTCAATAACTTCCGAAATAGTCAACGCTTTTCAATGTTCTTGGGCTCATTTTGAAGCTCCTTTCACCGTATCACAATAGATTACGAGTAGTTATCGTAAAAAAATATTTTTGTAAAATATATGAAACATATAATCATGAACATGTTATGAACATGAATGTTAGGAACATGAATGTAGCAAATACAAATGTCAAAAGTGTAAACAAAAAATCATACTCTATTACATCGAGATTTGTCAACAAAAAATGTTGTTCCAACTGATAATCCTATCAATTCATATATGAATTCTATAAATCAAATAAATCTAACCACGCCTACAAATAATGTGTTTTCCAGCAATTCGGCATCGTGCGCTCTTGGTGTGTTGTTAGGTAGTTGCTATGTTAGATTCATATATTTATTATATCGGGACACGTTAAAATTCGTAAAGGCTTAAAAAAATAACAAAAAGTTTTCCGTTTCTGAGATAAAATGATAGATACAATATCACAATTTTTCAATTTAACTTTTTATTTGAAATAAAAATGGGAGTGTATATCTCGAGGAAATGTTTGCACACAAACACCACTGGATTACTTTTGAATTATTTGATCAGTTGATTGCGACGGTTGAGCACATTCTTCAATCTGGGTGAATCAGACACAGAGAAAAACGTTCAAAGCTCGTCCTTCCCCAGATTTCAAGACACTGATTTTGATGCCTTCACTACAAAAAATAATTTTTATTGATACGCCTCGAGATCTGAGCGTCACATACACATGCACACACAAAAACAATACAATCAGGCAAACAAATAAGATTCTTGAGTTTTATTACATGCGAGGAACATTACCGATATTGAAATAAAATCACATTTACTTACATTTTTATTTCTTGCTTTGTCGGATTTTCACAAAGAATATACACACTGGGTGAAAATTACCCAGAGAGAAACTTTCGACCTGCCTTCTTCCATAGATTTTGGTGCACTGAGGCTAATAAGAGTTCCTATGTGGTCCCAGTTTCCTATCGCTTCGGAATAACTGAGCGTTGAAAAATCGTGACGGGTTACGGTAACATAGTGTATATACTGCGGTTTAAAATTAAATTTTTCTGAAAAATGATCTTCTTACTTCGTGCCACTGAGAATCAAACAACAGGGCTTCCTATTGACGGTCGGGTCCTTTCCCATTACGCTATTAGAGAGATCGAAAAAAGAATCTTTTTTTAGAAATACACGCTATCTCAATCCAAGTGCTACATTTTTGATACTACTAATTTAAAGGAATCGGTATTTTCATCAGAGTTAGCTAGTATCAATCAGTGCAGATTTCATTCCACAATCTGTGAAAATAGCAATCAAAACAATCCATCAAGTTAACTCTCCCAATAACAGAAATTGCTTAATGTCATTTCTGAAAAGATGAAAAATAATTTTAAAAAATGTTTGAATTAAATTTTTCTGAAAAAAAATCATACTTCGTTCCACTGAGAATCGAACCACAGAACTTCCGTTTGCCGGTCAGGTGCTTTCCTATTAAGCTATTAAAGACATAAAAAAAAGTATCTGTTTTCAGAAATACGCGTTGTCTCAAGCGAGGTGTTACATTTATGACAAGAGTATTTGAAAGAAATTTGTATTATCGTCGCCCAGAAAAAAATTGTTCATACGAATTAAATGGAAAAATTAAGACACTCCGCGGATCCCGTTTTGTGAGAATGACATATTGGACCAGTGTGTCAGTGCGTGTAAATTAGAGAAAATGGTATTTCAATTTTGAATATTTCTACACGTACAAATACGGTAGAAAAAGTTAGCACGAAAACGCAGTAACTTGTTCCGTAGCTCCGTGGGAATACTGCGGACTGATACTCGAGAGATTGTTGGTTCAGGTCTCGACACATGTAATTTTTATTAATTTTCTTCAAACTCACCTAGTCCATGCATTTATATGAATTCACACGCATTCAATTAGCGCTTCTTCAATTCGTATCTAAGCGTCTAAGTTCGTTTAAACGAATCAGAAAACAGTATTCACGCCCATTCAAAAATCTTAATTCATCCTAATCCGTATCAATTCTTTTTTGCTGGGTAGAGCAATTAACTGTCGATCAGTGTAGATGTCATTCCAAAAGTATTGATCAAGTTAACTCTTCAAATAATAGATAATACTTACAACCTTGCTGAAAAAATGGATAATAAATTAGAAAATTTTTGTAATTTTTCTGAAAATATATCTTCTCACATCACTCCACTGGAAATCAAACAACAGAACTGCCGATTGCCGGTCTCATTGTTTCCCATTACGCTTTCAGAGAGATCGAAAGTAGAATATTCTTTTAATACTACGCACTATCTCAAGCCAGGTGTTACATTTATGATACGAGAGAATATTATAAAAAATTAGCGAAACAAAATATGAAACGTGGCGATTTGGTAGAAAGGTAAGTTTTGACCAACAGTAGGTAAGGTAGATTTTTTACTATCGTTCAAACCGTACCTCTGTAACAAATCTTTCTTTTTCCTTTTCAATAATGCTTTCTGGCTTTGCAGTTCAACTTTTTATTAACCTAGAGTACATGTTACATATGTTGTTCCTGTTACGGCCAAATGATTTGATATAACTTATAATTCGTATAGCTTGACTTATTTTATTTTCTAGTTTCGATAATGTTTTAAATTTCTTGTAGCAAGTTTTTGAACTGTCTTGCCTGCGAATAATCGGATAGATTTTCTCGTGCTCATGATCACACTGACCGACGTGAGAACTCATGATTTCTCGGTTCTTGCAAATCCAATCTCGTGGATTCACACTTATTATAATTATCAAGCGGGAAAAGGATTGATAAACTATGTACGGTGAAGATGCCATGTTTTACAATAAAGTGTATGATTATGTGATTAAGCTAATGACAGTGTATGCATATCAAGATTTCTTTCTGTATTGAAATTCATGCCAGTGATATTTATTTCATTTGTGGTTACAATCCACTTTAACAATTAAATTTAAAAATACTAAACATTGGTCCTTTGGTGCCGGATTTTTTGAATTGCGAAACTATAAGTTAAATTAACTATTAGACTCTGAAAGTAACCAGTGGGTGGCTTTTTGTCACCATAAGGAAAAATTCAGCGTTAATTATAGATATTAGTAATGTGAATTTAAGCATTTATTGCAATTTTAGGTGATGAACCTAAAAATCAGACAAATTTTTCGTTTTTAAGTGGAAATCTTCACAATTTCGACAATGAACCTTCACATCAAGCATCATGTTTATCGATTCCTTGATAAGGTATCTATAATTAACTCGAACTTCTGTCTCTATCAACAACAAAGTTTTATTATCACTATTTTAAATTGATACATGTTATTAGACTTTCTTAAACGGTGTCGTGTACCTCAATATTTCAAAGCTTATTCTGTTTTGAAATTGAAATCAAAATAATATATTTAGATAATCAATCCAATTTAATTAACGATGTCTCAAGAAGATGCCGCTAAGCAGCCCTTGCACGTGCAAGGAATATTTTATGAGCAACAGGCACTTATGCATTCGATAGAAAAAATGATTGAAAATACGAAAAAGGTCGCGAAGACAAATATGACACTTGCTATTTCTCAGAAACGTTTGTCTATTTTGGAGAATAATTGGAGCAGCTGCCAAATCCTTAATCGATAGTTAGAAGCCATGTGTTCGAAAGAGTTAAAGAGCTATGAGGTGTACTTTAAGGACCAACACTTCTACGTCGCTGAAAAAAACATAAATGGAGGCTAGTGACTATCTAAGCAATATGATTGCTTTTTTTCAACAAGCTGTCGCTAATATATCAACACACTCAGATACGAACAATCTGATTAATCATACACCAGGTTCATCAGCACTCAATTTGCCCAAATTTGTTCTACCAATTCTCAGGTTCGTACGTTGATTGGGCAAGTTTTAGAGATTTGTATTCATCGTTAGCCCATAATAACAGATCAATGTCTGATGTAGAAAAACTACATCTCAAGAATGAGGCGCAGAAATTAAACGAATGTAAGATAAAGTTACTTAAGTAATTAATGCTTTGGATAATTTAGAATGCCCAGTAGAACATTGTCATCATATTTTGGTGTATGCTCTTGCTTAAAAAATTAGATTAAAAAACTCGTAAAGATT
The DNA here is from genome assembly GCF_010883055.1 of Belonocnema kinseyi. Lineage (NCBI taxonomy): Eukaryota > Metazoa > Arthropoda > Insecta > Hymenoptera > Cynipidae > Belonocnema > Belonocnema kinseyi. Next base: position 889,054 of record NC_046665.1, on the reverse strand, counting down.
GGGAACTCTCGCTTGGTTCTCAGATTGAATATCCTAACTTTGTGGAATTTAAAACTTTTATTAAAGATAGAATTTTTGCATTGGAAGCTTTCACTGCTAAGAATGAGAAATCTGAAAGTAAGAATTCTGGGGATAAAAATCTTAAATCTCACCATACAAAAAGTAAGAGTTCGCAATGCTTAGTTCGTGAAGAGAAGCATGTACTTGGACAGTGTGATACATTTGAAAAACAATCAGTCGAGAAACGTTTTGAGATTACAACTAAATTTAGATGTTGTTATAATTTTTTAGAACCTGGACATATTCCGCGAGAATGTAGCAAATACAAATGTCAAAAGTGTAAACAAAAAATCATACTCTATTACATCGAGATTTGTCAACAAAAAATGTTGTTCCAACTGATAATCCTATCAATTCATATATGAATTCTATAAATCAAATAAATCTAACCACGCCTACAAATAATGTGTTTTCCAGCAATTCGGCATCGTGCGCTCTTGGTGTGTTGTTAGGTAGTTGCTATGTTAGATTCAGCTGCTTCCTTTGTCATCAAATCGCTTATTGATCTTCGTTTTAAAATGACAATTGACATACTTGTTTGTCCGTAGGTCTCAGATTATAAAGTTCTTAGTATGTCGGTACCGGTTGATGGATGTTGGCCTCATTTACACGAGCTGACATTGCTCGATCCTAATCGCTGTTCACAGTGGCGCATTCAAGTTATTTTGGGCGTTCATGTATACGGCCGACTTATTTTGGGAGAATAATGTAAAGGACCTAACGAATTACTTATTGCTCATGAAACTGTTTTGGATCGATTCTGATTGGTTCTAATAATGACTTATCGATGCCATTCACAAACTTGCTTCAGAACTTCAGAAATCCCCGTTAAACGTCATTTAACGGAGGACGAACAAAAATGTGAAAATTATTTTCAAAGGGCTAATTCACGTAATTCAGAAGGAAGATATATTATTCACCTTCCATTCAAGGATGGACCTGCTATAAACGTAGGATGGACAGATTCCAGAAATACTGAACAGTTTTATAATGATTAAAATAAATTGTTGGCACACTATGAACATAAAGAGTTATGTTCAGCATTTATGAAAGAATATCTCGATTTCACATGGAGCCAGATCATATTGTGATTATAAGAATAAACAATTTGTTTATATTCCTCATCATACAATAATTAAAGAATCATCTACAACTACACGGGTAAGAATTGTTTTTAACGCGTCGGCTCTTACTAGCGATGGGACTTCCTTGAATTCTCACATGCTAATCAGTCCCAAACTTTAAATTGAATGACCGTTTATCTTATCAAGATGGCGTGTATACATGATCGCGATGTGCGCTGACATTTCTAAAATATACAGGCCAATTCTAATCGACCCTCGTAACGTTGACTATCAGCGGATACTTTTCTGTAGCACTGTAGAGGATCCTTTTTATTCCACATCGTTCATTAACTGTGGCTTATGGAACGGCGTCTGCCCTATTTCTTGCTCTTAGAGTTTTGCAACAACTCGCTTCTGAGGAAATTTTGCGGAATAATTTTTATGTTTTATTTGGAGCACATATCTTGTCGGAAGCTGGTAGAAGACAAATCCAGTTAATAGATATTTTGTCTCGAGACTGTCTTTCTGGGGAAAAATGGGCTAGTAACTATCCTCTACTATTAACTGTACCAAATGAGCGTAACGAACTTGTTCTATCGGATTCAGAGCAGGTAGAGTCTATTCGAATATAAGGATTGTCGTTGAATCCAGTCCCTGATTGTTTTCAAATTCGCGTAGACATTTCTTCGACAGAAAAAATACTAAGATAAATATTTTATGAAATATTGCACGAATGTATGACCCATTGGGATTTTTAACACCAATTATGATCAAAGTGAAAATATTAATGCAAGATTTCTTGCTGTGTAGATTTGATTGGGATCAGAAATTACCGGAAGGCCTTGAAACATGTTGCCGTGATTATTGTTCTAAGCGGGTTACACTTCAAAATCTTTCTATTCCGCGTTGGATGAATATTTGTCCAAACCAATGTGAATATCAGATTGACAGGTTCTCAGATGCATCTTGCTTGGCCCACGCAGCTTCCGTTTATCTGAGAGATGTATATCTCGATAGAACGTGTGTCACTTTGATGATGGGAAAGTCAAAGTTTGCACGATTAAAGTCAATTTCAATACCAAAATTGGGATTACGTTCAATCGTTCTTCTCGCAAAGTTAATTCAATATATTTTGGAAGCCCAAAAATGGAATTCAATTCCAATGTATGCCTGGTCAGATTCTTTAGATGTAATCAGGTGGTTGAAAAGAATTCCTTCATGGTGGCCAACTTTTATCGCTAAACGAGTGAGTGAAATTATTAGTCGTATTCTTAATGTTTCATGGTGACACGTCCCATCTTTAGATAATTCCGTTGATTGTGGATCAATGGGAATATCACCCTCAGAATTGCCAACACTGCTTCCTGCTGAAAAATGGCCACAACCTAACATTAAACCAAATCCTGAAAAGATTTCCGAACAATCCGTTGCCATCTTTGACATGATGACGCACCTAATAACCAAACCATTATCAGAATTGATTCTCTTTGTAAAATTTTCAAGTTGGCCTAAATTATTGTGGGTTACAATAAACGTTTATAAATTTTTCTATGTTCTTCACTTTAAACTGAAGTGTGCTATTATAAAAAATAAGAATCTCAAGAGATTTAGCCAAGATCTTCTAAAAAACTATACATTATTTAAAGAAGAACCCGATTATTATATGAAAGCTAAAATTCAATGGCTACGCGTAGTTACAGTTGCGGCGTTTTCTGATAAGTACAAAAACTTACAAATCAAACGGGAAATTGCAAGGTCAAGTTTATTCAGAAATCTTACTCTTCTTCTTTATTCATAATGTGTCCCTTAAGGGTTTACATGACTTCCATTTCTTACAACCGCTTACACACACATATACTAGGCAGTCTGATAAGTACCTGAAAATTCTAAGAGATGGCATTAGTATTCACTAATGTGAACCATTTTCGTCGAGCTTGATCCTTCAAATGACGCCTGTCAAAACTTGAGCCATTTATGTTTACGCATGTATAAGTTACAGCACTGAGAAGCGACTAACCTCCGAGTTTTTTTTAATATGGAAAAATCTGAGTTTCCAGTTTCAATCAAACACTACTATCTTCGCAAGAAAACGATATCCGAGACCAAGGCCAAGCTGGATAAGTATTACCCGGACTCTGCACCGTCGATTGAAACGATTCATAAGTGGTTTACCGAGTTTCGTTGTGGCCGTACGAGCACAGTTGATGCTGAACGATCTGGGAGCCCAAAAGATGTCACTACACCAGAAAATGTCGAAAAAATCCATGATATGATGTTGAATGATCCCAAAGTGATATTGAGAGAGGTAGCTAATGCTGTAGGCATATCACTGGAACGTGTGGACAATATCGTGCATTCAGTTTTGGGCATGAAGAAGCTCTGCGCGCGATGGGTGCCGCGTTTGCTCACAGTGGACCAAAAACGAATTTGTTTGACAACCTCCCAGCAGAATTTGGTATTATTTTTGCGTGAACCGACCGAGTTTTCGCGCCGATTCATAACCATGGATGAAACCTGGATCCACTACTACACTCCTGAGTCAAGGCAATAGGCAAAACAGTGGGTTCCACCGGACCAAAGTGCTCCGAAGCGTCCAAAAACGCAACAATGGGTCGGAAAGGTTATGGCCTCCGTATTTTGGGATGCACATGGCATAATATTCGTGGACTATCTTGAAAAAGGTAAAACCATAACCGGAGCATACTATTCATCATTATTGGACCGATTGAAAATCGAAATCGCCGAAAAACGACCGCATTTGAAGAAGAAAAAATCGCTTTATCATCACGACAATGCGCCTGTTCGTTCATGCTTAGTTGCACAAGCAAAATTGCATGAAATCGGCTTCGAATTGGTTCCTCCGCCACCGTATTCACCAGACCTGGCCCCCAGCGACTATTACTTATTCCCTAACCTGAAGAGATGGCTCACCGGTAAGCGTTTTTACTCAAATGAGGAGCTCATAGCTGAAACTGCGGCGTATTTTGGAGACCTTCCGATCGAGTACTATTCGGACGGATTCAAAAAGTTAGGAAATCGTTGGACTCGCTCTATCGACCTAAAAGGAGAGTATGTTGAAAAATAAAACCGACTTTGGCCAAAAAAACGTCTCCGTGTTTCATTTTTCAGGGACTTATCAGACTGCCTAGTATATATTCTAAATCTTATCATTACTATATACAATTATTTACAACTATTTATATACAGTCTTATATCTAGTTCCTTATCTCTATTTCCTGTGATAGCGCAATTTAGGACTTATTGGCAAACGAGTGATCGAGCGAACAAAAGCGAGAGTGCAAGCGAGAAAGAGAGACAGAGCATGAGAAAATAAAGGCAACTTAGTCTACTTATACTATTACATATACGTTACTTACAATCTTTACATTCCCTCCCTCACATCGTTTTCCAATCTAAATCTTGCTATTCATGTCCACCTTCTCTCTCCCCATCCCTTTTCTAAATACTTTGGTACTCCTTCCTTTTTTATCACCTTATACCGTTTATTGTATTTTGAATCCTCGATTATCCGCCCCCTTTCTATTAATTGTCTTTCCCTCGCCCTTTTTTCCAATTCTTCATAGTTTACTCTAGTCCCGTCTTCTATTTCTCTATCATTAAAGAACTCCATCCTTTCTTCTTCCCATCTCGTTAATATGATCTACCTCCATCAAATACTTTCTCGCTAACTCCCCTACCTTTTTGCCCTCAGCTTCCTCTCAAATTTCCATGCCCTCTTTCCTGCTCTAATTCCTGACTTATCCCTTTGTGCTTCTTTCACCATCTATTCCTAGAGCCACCTTATATATATTTCTTGTAAACTCTCAATATCTTTCCTTTCTTTCCACCCCCATATTTCTGCTCCATAACCTACAACCAGCCATACCAGCGTATCGAATAATAACATTCTCCTCTATATTTTTTTAACCTTCTCTTTCCTATTCACCATATCTGTTTCATTACCCCCGCTGATTTTTTTATCCTTTCTATTATATAAGCTCGATGATCTCCATTCGTTTGAAAGACATATCCCAAATATTTAAACTCTTTTACTTCTTCTAACTTGATTTCCTTCCATCTTCCCGTATATTCTTTTTTCCTTCCCCCTCCTTTTCTATACCTCATTATCCTTGTCTTTTCTACATTTAAATTCAACTTTTTTCCATCTAAGTATTTCTCTAATAATATAATTAAGCCCGCCATCCCTTCATCATCCTCTGCCATCAACACTATGTCGTCTGCGTATGCCAGTGTATATATCTTTTTCTTTTCTATCCTAACTCCTCCCCAACCTTTTCTCCTCATTTCTTCGTCCAAGTCTGATATTAATATATTAAATAAAAGTGGACTCAAAGGACATCCTTGCTTCACTCCTCTTATCAAACTTGATCTCCTACCTTTACCCTGCTTTTTGTTTCTCTAAAAATTTCCGATACTCTCCTCATTAATCCCTCCCTTATCCCCTTTTTCACCATAACTTTTTCTATTTCTCCTCGGTCTAATGAGTAAAACGCCGCCTTTAAGTCCACAAACATTGCTATCATTGCCCATTTTCCCCTTTTAATTCTCTTATTTACTAGATAGTTCAGAACATATATGTTGCCCATCACCCTTATTCCTTTTTTAAACCCTGTCTGATTCGGTGAGAATCTTTTTTCCCCAACTTTTTTCACTGTTGATATCACTACTCCTTCTTTCCATAACTCTGACCACCCCTCTCCTCTCCATACTTGATTACACATTATCGATGCCTATTCATCTACGTCCTTCCCTCCATATTTCCATACTTCATTTGGAATCTTATCTATACCAGGTGCCTTTCCATCCTTCATTATTCCTAAAACCTTAACTATTTCTACCCTCGTTATGTCCTCTTCCGCGTCTCTTTCTCTACCATATTTTCCTCACTTTCTAACTTTTCTCTGTACTACTCCCAGCAAATCCAAGAAATATTTCTTCCATTCAACCATTTCAATATCTTGTTTTACTCTTTTTCTTCTTTTTCTTTCTGTATTTACTAACTTGCATACCTCTCCTTCCGAGAATACTGTTTCTTTTTTCCCTATATTCCTCCCCATTACTTTTTTCTTTCCTTCAATTTCTTCATTCCTTTCTGACCTCCTTTTTTCACTTTACATTCCTCATCCCATCCACTTCTATTCCCCCTTTACTAACTTCATTTTTGTTTATGCGCTCTAATCCTCTTTTTATTTCTCCTATCATTTTTTCTATTTCCTCGTCCACATTTCCTACTCCCATTTTGCTATTTCTGACCTTTTCTCTATGCTGTTCTTTTTTTTTTCCTTGACCAGTCCCCTTTTCCTACACTTTTTACATTTGTTCCCCCTTTTTTTTATGTTTCTATTGATTTTTTGTTCCTCTAATGTCACTATTAAGGGCAGGTGATCCGAATCAATATAATCACCTACCTCTAGTTTCTTGACCTTCTCTCTCACCTCATTATCGACTATCACATAATCAATTACCGTTCCCCTTTTACCTCCTGAGCGTGTATATTCTCCTTACTCATCTCTCCCTATATTTCCGTTTAATATAAAGCATCCCAACTTCTCTAAGCTCTTTAACAACTTCTTTCCCTCCCCATTTAGTACCTTACCTTTGGGTATTCTTCCTCTCTCTTCTCCCCATTCCCTTCCTGCTCTGTCTCCTGTTCTGTCATTGAAATCCCTACCTATTATCAGCCTAATCTCGTCTTTATTTTCTTCAATCATTTCTTTCATCTCCTCTGCTTTCTTCTGCTTATTACCGTTCTCATAAACCCCTACTATCTTCCACTTTTTCTCCTCCTATTATTAATCCTTCTTTTTATTCTCTCCTCTCTTTCTTATCTTTCCCTATTATAGATTCGTTTCTTACTCCCATCAACATTCCTCCCATTTCCCTGCCCTTTTTATTCTTCTTCTTTGCATTTTGAACTTGCTATCTGTAACCTCTTGGTAACCTTCCCCTTACTCTTTCCCATTTCTTTTCATCTATCCAAGTATCCATCATTATTACTACATCCCACTTTGCCAAATTTCTTATAAACTCCCTATCCTTTCTCTCTAATCCTGCAATATTCCAGTAACATTTCGTCCATTCTTCCCTACCTTCGTTTCTCGTCTCTTTTTGCTTCTTACTATTTCTTATTTTCCTATCTCCCGTTCCTTCCTCATATAGTTTCCGCCAGTTCATTTCTTACTATCTCTTCCCTTCCTTCATCCCAATCCCACCATACTCGGTCTATCTGCATTCCCCCATACTTAATTCATGTTCTCTTTCCTCTTCCGCTATTTTCCTTATTTTATACTGCATCATCCTTTCTACCCATTTTAAATCATCTTCTATTCTCTCTGGACTTCCATATAATAACTTCTTCTTTTTCATGACCTCCCTCTTACGTTCCCATTTCTTTAGTTTCACCAGTACGATTATCTCCCCTTTTCGATCTTTCCTTCCTACATTTTGCATTTCCTTTATCTCTACCTTAACATCAATTCTTTTTAGTACTTCGGCCACCCCTTCCTTCAGCTCCTTCCCTTCTAATCTTATACCCCTTATCACTGTGTCTCTTTTTCTTTCTTCCCTCTCTTTCTTCTATTTTCTTTGTTCTATTTTTCTTAGCCTTTCTTGTTCCCTATTCCTACTCTCACCACCTCGAATCGCCCGATTCGATCTTTCCATCTTTTTCATTTTAACTTCCAGTTCCTCTACCTTTTTATTAGGCTTTTCCTGCTTTTCTAATCTTTGCGCGAGTGACTGCATTCTTTTTTCTGGTTTTTCCCTGACTTCTTCCCATTTCCTAATTCCTCTCTTGAGCTCGGCCATTTCCCGCCTTATTTCTTTCTTTATTTCCTCTCCCCGTTTCTCCTGCTTTTCCTTATATATCCCCATAACTTCTACCATCATTTTTCGCAAAATAAATAAATAAATTTTCTATTTTCCCTCTACAGTCGACTTTTTCTTCGTCTTCCCCCGCTCCAATTTGTTCCTTTCGCGATAGCGTTCTATATATTTTAGGGTTTTTAGGGGTGGATCCTGTTGCTATTTTCTCCTCACTACTTCCCCTCTTCGCCCTATCTCACGCTTCGGTTTACCAAACACTTCCTCGTCTGAGTTCCCGCTATCCATCAAATTAATGTAACTTGCTTAAACTCTTTCACAACTGTACTACCCCACCCTGCTACCTGATCTTCTTCCGTGATTCTCTATAACTAACCTTCCCTGTCGCTGCTAGTTATCTGCACCGGTCTTCCTACCCTGCTTCAGACGCCAAACAAATCAACTTCCCAGGCAATCCACAAACTGACTCAAACACTCAAAATATCTCTCACTTTAGTCATCCCATTGTATTGCTCATTTTTCGAGATGCTCATCTCCGCACTTTACATGTTGGAACTCAATTAATGACTCGAGTCCTCAGACAAGAATTTTAGATAATTAAATAGCTGTCTCTGGTTATGTTTCTTGTGCAAGAAACCGAGCTGCAATTCCGATTCAGTTGATGGGAAACAGACTTTCCAGCAGGGTGACGCCATCGCGACCATTTACTCATTGTGGCATTGACTACGCTGGGCCTGTTGACTTTCTTAGATTCAGAGAAAGAAAAAGTTCATCCTGGTTGGCCTGTATTAGCATATTTGTCTGCTTTGCAACTCGCGCGATACATCTTGAACTTGTGGTTGATTATACATCGGATGCAATTATTGGAGCATTGAAATGCCTGATCGGTTCAGGCGGACTTCCTAAAACTATTTATAGTGATAACGGCACTACTTTCCAGGGAGCTGATTGCAAATTGCGTGAACACTTTAAAATGGTAAATAGAGATCCAAATGTATGTAATTATTTTGCAGCAGGCGGTCTTTTCTGGAAGATGATACCCCCACAGCCACCTCACTTCGTAGGTCTTTGGGAAGCTAGGGTGAAAAGTACAAAGAATCATCTCAGATTCTCAGTTGGTGATAAAAAATTAACTTTCAAAGAGCTTACCATGCTTTTATGCCAAATAGAAGCCTGTTTGAACTCACGGTCAATAAATGCTGAATCTGATTCCGACCCTGACAATTTCGTGCCTTTGACCCCAGGATATATTTTAACAGGGAGTCCCATTTTATCCCTACCAGAACCTTCATATCTTGATGTAGAAGACGGTCGTTTAGACTCTTAGCAAACCGTACAGAAACAGGTTCAGAAACAGGCACCTTGCTGCCTTGGCAGCAAGGTTCGTGTAGTCACTGTTAAAACTGCAAAATATGAATTACACCGTCCAATTACGCAGGTGTGTCGATTGCCAGTATATTCTGATTTAGATCTATGAAAATAGAAATTCAAATTATCGATCAATTTAACTCTTCAAACAACATAAAATCCTTACATCATTTTTTGCTAGACTGAAAATAATAATTTAAATTTTGCTGAAAAAAGAGCTTCTCACTTGGCTCCACATTTGTGGTGCTATTATTTTGAAGGAATCTGTATGGTCATGAGGTCTAGTTACTATCGTTAAGGGTATATGTCATTCCACAATCTGTGAAAATAGAAATCAAAAGTATCGAGCAAGTTAACTCTGCAAATAACAGAAAATACTTAAGGTCGTTTCTGACTTGGTGGAAAATAAATTTAAAAAATTTTGTATTAAATTTTTAAAGAAAAAAAATCTTCTCTTTGGTTTCACTGGGAATTGAACCTCAGGACATCCGATTTCTCGTCGGCTGCTTTCCCATTAAGCTATTAGAGATATCCAAGAAAGAATTCTTTTTAAGAAATACGCGCTATCTCAAGCCAGTTGTTACATTTATGATACAAGTAATTTAAAGAAATTTGTATTATCATTAGAGCTAGTTACTATCGATCAATGAATATGTCATTCCACAACCTGCGAAAATAGCATTCAAAAATATCGATCAAGTTAACTCTCCAAATAACAGAAGATGATTAACGTCATTTCTGACAAGAAGGAAAATAAATATTTTAAATTTTTCTAAAAAAAAAAGAACTCACTTCGCTCCAATGATAACAGAACCAAAGAACTTCTGATTGCAAGTGATGTTGGCAAAGAGGGCTCACACACCGTGCTAAGCTTTTCTTTTGTAGCCTCCAAGATGGCCCCTGTCAATTTGACTATGCCTTTTGAAACTTGCGGCACACACGCCCTTAAACTTACAATTATTGAACCCGTACCTCACGTGAGATTCGTCAAAAATGTTTGTAATTCCGGGTTCGGACCCCGAGTTACAAAACTTACGCCACACACGGCCGCGTTCACCACACAAAAGTTAGAAGAATTGACAAATTGAGCACTATTGTTTTGTTACATTAAAAGAAGGCTGAGAAAAGGAATGTTAATTATCACAGCCCACTGCCCGTCGCAATCGAGCCTCGCCCTGTCGTAATCACAAGCAGTTTGTCTGTGTTAGGAAACGTGCCCCACTCCCCAACACTACGACTGATCCGCCGAATACATACAATTGACTTCCGCCTATTTAAATATATTCTTAACACTCCTATAAAATAGGGCTTATAGTCCTCTGGGGCTATCCATATGCCACGTGGACAGTTTATGGGGGGATGGGGATATGATCAAATTCCACGCTTGTCCACGAGTGGGACCGAGGGGGTCGGGCTAGAATCCACGTGGACGCTCGTTCCCCTATATCTGTGAAAAATATACTGATATCAGACAAGGTATACTCGAGGTACACTGGACTGTTTTATATTGTGCTTTGGGGACCAATAGTATCTATATTTTCATGAAATTGTACACGTGGTATATGGATGGCCCCTATACAATTGTTAGTTATCAATGCTGTTGAATATATTCCGATCGCTATTTAAAATTTGCATACTAAATCCATTTTGTCCTGTTAATTTTAAAATTCTCGCCAGAGAAGGTATTATATTTG